>NC_086452.1:395856457-395858957 GCF_028390025.1 Pseudophryne corroboree
CAGTATTGTAGTAAATGTGTTTTTGCAGATTTTTATACAGTATTCCAATTCCACTTTCTCTCCAGGTCTGTAATTGTACAAGCAGAGAGCAGGAAGGACAGTGAGGAGGTGAGTTCGCTATTAATGTTTATCATTACTGTATTATTAACTGGTGGGGCTGAATGAAATTAGTCTCGGGCAGTTACCATAGCAGCTTTGTGGGATACGCCCTTAGCGGATTTTCTGCGCCCAGTTCATGGAGGTCGCAGCAGAAATCAGTTACTGTAATGGGCTGGTATATATGGCGTCGGCAGCTATACTTTTATTTAATCTGTCCCCTGGAGACACAAATAATGGATTATACACATAACATTTTATTTAGATAGTTCAGTATCTAAGAGCCATCTTCTTTTACCATGCAATATGGTTAAATGGAAATTATGCACCATTTTATTTCTTAATAAATGATCGGTAAAGTACATAGTGGGAGTTGTAAGAAGCGGTGGTAAATGTCAAATGTGCTATAACCTCTTTATATCTGCAGAGGCTTCTGGGAGATCTCGCACATGCGCAGTGGGGCTGGCAAGGAGATAAGACACTAGGCTAATGCGCTGTGGCTCTTGCACGGATCTCGGAGGAGGAGTTTTCTCTTCCACACTTCGGTGTCCAAGATGTTAATACATCTCTGCATTATTGCTTCCTGCCTTGCCTTGATGAGAGGCGAAGCAAGTGGAGCTATAATGGCACAAATGCCACTACAGTACATCTCCCCCATAGGTGCAGGTTACTCAGCCCATAGATTACCACTTAGAATATACACACGTTATGTATCTCTGACCTCCATCCCATAAGCTACTTATAAATCCCTCCTGTCATTATATTAATTTTTTTCTAAACTTTTATATCCACTTTGGTATTTAAATTGTAAGGCAACTGATTATAGGTGGAAATGTATCAAACTTTCTGAATAAGACAAGTAAAGACGTTACCCATAGCAGCCTATCAAGCTATCATTTTATAGAATGTGCTAGATCAGTGGTTCCCAAACTCTGTTCTCAAGGAGCACTAACATTACAGGTTTTAAGTACATCCATGCTTAGCCACAGGTTACTTCATTTGTACCTCAGTCAATATGATACATATGTGCTGAGCCATGGATATACTTAAAAGCTGGACTGTTAGGGTTCTTTGAGGACCGAGTTTAGGAATTAATGACAGCTAGAAGCAGATTGATTGCAATGGGCATATTCTTCACTTGTTCTCTCTAGAATGTTTGATACATCTCAATCTGTGCTGAGATTCATAATATATAATTATATTTGAGTATTTTAGAACGCCATGCAGACGTGCCCTGTATATATAATAAATCATGCGATATAATATGTTTAAGTGATTTGTGTGTTTTTTCTTTTAGTGGATAGCTACAATAAATAACATCTCAAAACGCATATACCTAACCGAGAACCCAGAGGTAAGTTTCCGTATATTCAAACAAACAGCAAGAAGTTGGTTCATAGCAGACAGGAGGAAATCCATTGCTCCTGGTACATAATTGTGAGCCCCATAGAGGCAATTCAGAGTTGCCTGCAAGTCTTACACAAATGCATTCTCATTATGTGCACAGAACTAAATACAGGTATTGGGGGATATGTACTAAGCAGTGATAAAAGTGGAGAAGTTGGCCATAGCAACCAATGAGCAGTGAGATAACATTTTTAATTTGCATACTATAAAAGCATACATACATTGGCAACCTCTCCACTGTCTCACTTCTCCACTTTTATCACTGCTTAGTACATGTCCCCCATTATTTCGTATGCTGATTTGTAGACATCTGTGTTACTGCACTGCCAAAGTGGGTGGAGCCTTTATGCTGATACATGCCAATTACACACCGATCCGGCAGATGCCAAAGCGGTTTCTCAGCTATATGTGTGATTATTGGGGGCCATTCCGAGTTGATCGCTCGCTGCCGATTTTCGCAGCGCAGCGATCAGTTAAACTTCGTATGCACCGCAATGCGCACGAGCGTCGTACGGGTACAAACAGCATTGTTGCTGTGCAGTGCTTCTAGCAAAGAATCCATTTGCACAACCGATCGCAAGGAGATTGTCAGGAAGAGGGCGTTTATGGGTGTCAACTGACCGTTTTCTGGGAGTGGTAGGGAAAACGCAGGCGTATCCAGGTGTTTGCAGGGCGGGGTCTGACGTCAATTCCGGGACCGGACAGGCTGAAGTGATCGCAAGGGTTGAGTAAGTTCAGACCTACTCAGAAACTGCAAAAAACTTTCGTACTGCTCGGCTGCAAATGCGATCGCTCACTTGCAAAGCGAAAATACATGCCCCCGTGGGCGTTGCGATCAACTCTGAATGACCCCCTTTGTCCACTATTATAAGCAGACAGAGTTGTTTGGTGCATTCATAGATTTGCTGCAGGCAGATAAATAATTTTGCATATTTATTTTGAGGATGAGCAGGTGTAAATAATTTTCAATTTGGACTTTTTTCTTTTATAATTGTCC
>NC_086452.1:397103957-397378957 GCF_028390025.1 Pseudophryne corroboree
GAAAACCTACCTATACCTAAAACCTGGACTGTCAGGGTGCCTTGAAGACGGCTTTTGGGAATCTCTGCCATAAGCTATTGCTACATAATATAGGTGAAAGAAAGGAAGGGGGGGGGGGGGGGGGGGGGGGTGTTTCGGGGTAAAGCTCTGCGCTTGGACTTTACTAGTAACCTTAATGTGTTGCTGCTCAGAGAAAATTAGGTACACCTCAAAAATACCTACAGGAATATATATGTAATATAGGATTATTCTCTAGGGCAACAATAAATAAAAAATATATATAATCACAACTTTCTTTCGAAAATATATTTTGTACTTTATTTCAGGGTATCAGTTTGTCAAACATTCATTTCATATTTCTGTTAAAAAAAACTAATTTAATTTGTGGGGTTAATCTACTTTTAATAAAACATTCTAATATGGTATACATAACAGTATATATTGACACTTAATAAGACATTACTCACATATACTATAAAACAAATGACAAGTGGCGCTAGACAACCAGAATGTAATAAAACATTTATTTTCTAAAATGCATATAGAAATTACAACGACCTCCCGGGAGTAATAACAATCTTAAAACATCACAATAATATGAATTAGCACTTGATATGCTTCTATTTTTTTATATAAAAAATAATTAAAGCATCAATAGTGAATAATCCTATTAGCATGTAATTAATTTATAAGTAACACCTGGAGGGTAAAAGACCGTTGTGGGTTCTGTATGTGCACACTGATGATACTAATTGATAGAACAAAAGTCACTAACAACTGTATTCTTTTAAAGAGTTGCAAAAAATCATAAGTTCATGACAATAGGTGGCTATTGCAGAAAAAAACATGTGTTTAAATATCTGTGCACACAGTTACCACTGGGCAGGAGCTTCTTCGGTCTCTGCTCCCTGGTGCTGTCCCGTAGTTTGGATGGAGACACTCACCAGAGCCTCAGCGGATAGTGTGGAAGCCGCGCCGTGCGGAGTATCTCAATAAGCCGTCCTAGCCCAATTCACACCGTCTCCGGTACCTGCGTGCTTTGCAAACGGGGGCTATTGGCTGATAGATCCGGAGTTACATTAGATGAACCATCCTGGTGTGTGTGGCTCGCAATAGGCCTGTCTTCTGTTGGGCGGGCACCCGACAAGGGCTCCGTTCGCCGGTCTGCGCCGGACTGGGGAAGACGGCACCCGTAGTTTCCACCGCTCCAACTTGGAATGTGCGGTCGGGCTGCAGAGATGAAAGAATGCAGCACAGGTGTTCCTGACCGTAGGAAAGAACAGTGAATCCAAATAGGCAGGGCTTGTCACTGTTGTACATCAAGCTCCCCGTGTCCGTATGGTGTAGATCCTTATAGTAAGAAGCCTGTGTCCTTAACGCGTTTCAACGCCAGCAGGGCGTCTTTTTCGAAAGGCAGGTAACCCTGCCTATTTGGATTCACTGTTCTTTCCTACGGTCAGGAACACCTGTGCTGCATTCTTTCATTTCTGCAGCCCGACCGCACATTCCAAGTTGGAGCGGTGGAAGCTACGGGTGCCGTCTTCCCCAGTCCGGCGCAGACCGGCGAACGGAGCCATTGTCGGGTGCCCGCCTAACAGAAGACAGGCCTATTGCGAGCCACACACACCAGGATGGTTCATCTAATGTAACTCCGGATCTATCAGCCAATAGCCCCCGTTTGCAAAGCACGGAGGTACCGGAGACGGTGTGAATTGGGCTAGGACGGCTTATTGAGATACTCCGCACGGCGCGGCTTCCACACTATCCGCTGAGGCTCTGGTGAGTGTCTCCATCCAAACTACGGGACAGCACCAGGGAGCAGAGACCGAAGAAGCTCCTGCCCAGTGGTAACTGTGTGCACAGATATTTAAACACATGTTTTTTTCTGCAATAGCCACCTATTGTCATGAACTTATGATTTTTTGCAACTCTTTAAAAGAATACAGTTGTTAGTGACTTTTGTTCTATCAATTAGTATCATCAGTGTGCACATACAGAACCCACAACGGTCTTTTACCCTCCAGGTGTTACTTATAAATTAATTACATGCTAATAGGACTATTCACTATTGATGCTTTAATTATTTTTTATATAAAAAAATAGAAGCATATCAAGTGCTAATTCATATTATTGTGATGTTTTAAGATTGTTATTACTCCCGGGAGGTCGTTGTAATTTCTATATGCATTTTAGAAAATAAATGTTTTATTACATTCTGGTTGTCTAGCGCCACTTGTCATTTGTTTTATAGTTTCTGTTTAAGGGATTGGCAATTCCCTTTTTCAAGAGGCTGCTGACAACCATAGTGCAGTGCTATTCACCTGAGCGCATAGTTCTTTTCCATTACTCACATATAACATAAAAACATATCTTAATTGATTAATACCCAGATATATAAACATCTTTAGTGTAGTTTTCTAGATTTTACCTCTTCTTCGTTGGTATGTATCCTGTATGAAGTTTGGGTCGGTAAATGGTCTGCTGGCAGACTTTTGCTTTCTATTAACGCGTTTCACCCCTAAAAGGAGCTTCCTCAGGAGGTGTTTATATACCTGGGTATTAATCAATGGACTTGTGCTGAATATCCCAGTGGGTGAGCAAAGCACTGAAAGAGGTCTCCCCTTTAGAGAAACCATCACTGCTAATTATAAAATTCAAAAACAACTGCTCTGTTCTGATAAGGTCTGGAAGTAAACCGCTGCTCTAAAATGTATTCCAGCACTCAAAAAGGACAAAACCAACAAAGGTTTATTATATGTTTTTATGTTATATGTGAGTAATGTCTTATTAAATGTCTATATACTGTTATGTATGCCGGTATTAGAATGTTCTAACAAAACCAGATTACCCCACATATTAAATTAGTTTTTAACAGAAATATAAATGAATGTTTGACAAGCTTTGATATTTTTAAATAAAGTGCAAAATATTTTAGAAAAAGTTGTGATTATATATATATATTTATTTATTGTTGCACTAGAGAATAATCCTATGTCACGGTATCCGTTTGGATGGTCGACCATGTTATGGTCGACAGTCATTAGGTCGACCACTATTGGTTGACATGGTCGACACATGAAATGGTCGACGTGAGTTTTTCACTTTTTTTTCTTTCGTGAAACTTTTCCATACTTTACGATCCACTTGGACTATGTTTGGGAACAGTAACCTGTGCTGAGCGCAGCAAGGCACCTTGCCTGAAGCATAGCGAGCGAACGCGGTGCACTAATTGGGGTTCCCCGTCACTTTACGCAGAAAACGACACCAAACAAAAGAAAAAAAACTCATGTCGACCTTTCATGTGCCGACCTTTCATGTGCTGACCTTTTGTCCATATCAACCATGCCAATGTCGACCAATAGTGGTCGATCTAATGACTGTCGACCATAACATGGTCGACCATTCATACCGGAACCCTATATCACATTGCTACATAATAGATTTTCCAGTGTTTGTGAAAGATAATCTTATAAAAGATCAGTTTTCTCTTAGTCTTTCAAAGTTTTTTTTTCCTTATGTTATTGAATTTCCATAATTTTCAATGCCTTTGATTCCTTTCTTTATCACCAATATGATGTTCTTCAACCTCATTGTTAGCCTATCGTACCTTGAATGTTGTTACTATATTGTACTTGCACTAGTATACTTTTGTTTTTTTAATGACCTATTTGATATCTGTATCTTTATTTAAGAGTACACTTTGTCTGACTACAAAGCCCATTGCTTCGCTGAGCTTAATACACTCGCCGTTCTGTGTTTCTTGTTGTTTTTTTAAAATAAATTATTCATAGGGGGCAATTCAAATGATTTTCTGGGCGCTTATCAGAGCAATTCAATTGTTGCTCTGATCGGATGGCCATTGCTTTATATGCGACCAAATAGACAGGGGTTAGCCACAAATTCCCACTCTATTCCATAGAGTAAAAAAAACAAAAACAAAACAAGTGCGCTGACCTGGGTGGAGTTCAGGTTAATTACTTATTCATCAATTTGTTAGTGTGTGCTGCTGCTTCCCCCTATTGAGGTAATTGCCAACCTCAAGGCAGTAAACTAAAGAAAACATTTTTTTGTGTTGGGAATGCGCTACACCACTAGCAAAAAAATATAAAAAAATGATAAAAAATGTACATATGATTCTATATATTAGTGTATATAGAAAGGGTTTAATACTCTTTACACAATTTCATAAACAAAAAAGTTACAATTTATTTTTCTAGAATTTCATATATAGACAGCTTTTTTTAAAAATTCATTAATATAAAGCCTGTATTACTATGCGGCTCTTCACCTTTAAGAAAACATGTTTAAAACAAACATTTTTAAAAAAAACATATATATAGATAAGCTGTATAGCTGATATAGCCTTTTGAACAGTCCTAGGATTCGAAACAATGTTAATCTATATATAGAGTCCTATTAGATCTGATACGTTGTAGCGCTCTTTGCTACAAATTAATCTTTGTTTATTTTATGTAGACAGAGTTCACTGGGTCCCTGCTGTGCACAGCTTTTGATGTTAGTAATATGCATGCATTGTGGATTGTTAAACTACTTGACCTTGCATCCACATTGTTTTCCCCTGGTTCCAAATCATACAGCTTGATCCCTCCGGACTCTTATTACATCAGTTAGGTTACCGTGATTGCGTTCTGCCGGGATTCGAGTAGCGCTGTTGGTTCCGATTTCGTTGGGGTCCGTGGCTGTCACAGTGATGGTTATGAATGGGCTCCTTTGAACGTGTAACGCGTTTCTCCGCCTTTTTCCGTTAACGTCAGCGGCTTCCTCAGACACAGTGTCTGAGGAAGCCGCTGACGTTAACAATCCACGTTTAACAACCCTTTCTATATACACTAATATATAGAATCATATGTACATTTTTTTTATCATTTTTTAATATTTTTTTGCTAGTGGTGTAGCGCATCCCCAACACAATTTTTTTTTTCTTTATTCCATAGAGTCTTTATTCTTAATAGTCACCTAAGACCCAAGTACAATCTAGGCTCAGGGCTGGCAGAAGGCAAGCTAGGTCATTATACAATCTAGGGTCAGAGCAGGTGAGTGCAACAAAATCCACTAAAGCATCCCATTAAGCAACCGAAGTACAGGTTGATTTACCAGGTGCACAGGGTCAGTCACCAGCCCAGGTGTAAGCAGACATGGATTTACAACTGTCCTGGCCGACGTGTGGCTCTATAGCTGTTGTGAAACTACACATCCCAGCATGCCCAGTTACAGTTTTAGCATTCTCTCTAATAACAAAACTGTAGCAGGAAATGCTGTAGTTTCACTTGGGATCTGGTCTCTAGGTCGACAAGGTCTAAGTCGACCACTATTGATCGACAGTAAGTGGGTCGACAGGGACTCTGGGTCGAAATTAGTTTTTCACTTTTTTTTTTTCTTTTCATTTTTTTTACTTTTTCATACTTTACAATCCACGTAGACTACAATTGGGAATGGTAACCTTGCCCGAAGCATGGCGAGCAAAGCCATGCACTAATTGGGGTTCACGGTCACTCTACGAAGAAAACGATGACAAAAAATAAAATAAAAACTCATGTCTACCTTTTTTCATTGTGACCTAGTACATGTCGACCTAGAACCCATGTCGACCAATAGTGGTCGACCTAAGTCTTGTCTATCTCACATACCACACCCGTTTCACTTGTAGTTTCACAGCAGCTGGAAAGCCACAGGTGGGCCAGGCCTGATTCACCACATAACAGAATTTATCCTTTACAGACAAATCTCTGAACACAACATTTTTGGAATACCCTAGGTCAGGCCTGGCCAACCTGTGGCTCTCCAGATGTTGTGAAACTACACATCCCAGCATGCATTGCCACAGTTTTAGCATTCCCTAATAGCAAAACTGTGGCAAAGCATGATGGGACTTGTAGTTTTACAACAGCTGGAGAGCCACAGGTTGGCCAGGCCTGCCCTAGGTTGTGACTGCATGAAAAGTTCTGTATACATGTATTGTACTTAATCATTAATATTATGTTAGTTGTCCCTTTTTATCACTCAATAGATTATTGCAGACCCATTCACATGTAGAATTCTGATTTGTTTTCTGGAACCATACTCGTAACTGATCAATTTTCTTACAGGCTCTAATAGATGAAGACCGGCTTTTATCACGGCTGGAAGTCATGGGGAACCAGTTACAGGCTTATTCAAAAGTGAGTGTTGTGTCTATTTGTAATATGCCGTTGTCTATCAAACAAAGATATATATTGCTATAGAGCCAAGAATGACCCAGGTCAAACCCCCCCCCCCCTCCCCCCAACCCCCACACTCCATTGTTGTAGTCCAGATTGTTTCAGTTTAGTAATGGTTGATGCAAACCAGGCGCAATCCAGCTCAAGAGACCAATGCTGAAATATAATTACACGTAAAAATCGCTTATATATGCACTTCATTTACAGTCCAGCTGCTTATATGGTTAAAGCTGAGGTTCTGTATTGTGTAGAATGTTTTTGTTCTGTTTTTCGTTTTGTCTTGTTATCCCACTTACATTAAACAGTCACAAACTGTTATTCTATGAAGTCTTCCATAACTAGGCTTCCCTATGCAAAATTCTTTCTGGCTTTCTATAGCTGAAGGGTCTTTCAGCTTGGACATATTTGCTTTTCAGCTGTAAAACTACGAGAGAATCACCTGACTTGTGCTGCCTGTCTCTATAATGGCAGTGGTTGAAGGCGTTGGTGCTATGAACATGCTTGCTATGGATGTCATGTGACTGGTTATCACGGTAGTCACATGACATTTGTCAATCCATATATCATTAACATCTGTTTAAAGTATAAAGTGAAGGAAAAAAGAATCATTTGCCTTACACATCTAGAGTGATTTGTGTTTAGAATTATACACAGTTTATTTCAGGTGAAGTTCAGGGTTTTGTTGTACTATGTAGCGATTTATTGGTCGTATATGTTATGAAAGATTTTTTGGTACAGAGAACTATTTGTTTGTGCAGAATCAGACAGATGAAGGGATTCGGAAAGAGTTAATAGCGTTACAAGAAGATAAACACAACTATGAGACGACAGCCAAAGAGTCTCTGAGAAGAGTTCTTCAGGAGAAGATTGAGGTGGTACGGAAGCTGTCTGAGGTGGAGGTATATACCCATTTTGAAAATAAGGTCCAGTTTTTAAATTACATAATGTGATAGGTTACTAGATTATGCTTCATGTTTTTAACTGAAATCCCATAGACCTGTGTCTAGCCAACTTTTCCCATTACCAAAACATCATGTCATGACATTAATGTGTTTACCCCCAATCACCTCTGGTCAGGTGGTCAGACTCCTGTTGTTGGTTATCTACTTGTTATGTGAGCAAAGAAGACAGTAGTAGTTATTATGAGGCAAGGCATTTCTATCTGGATAGTACAAGGATACCCCCTTACTATGGACGAGTTCTCCAGGATATCACAAGGATACTCCATAATATGGGTATGTACTCCAGGAGAGCACACTACTACTTCTTTTACTGTGGATGTGTTCTCCAGGATAGCACTTGTGTACACCTTACTGTGCACGTGTCTTCCAGGAGAACACAAGGATACTCCTTACTATGTTCCTCAGAATTACTTACTGCTACTCCTTACTATGGATGGGCTCTCCAGGATAGCACACTGCTACTACTTTTATGGATGGGCTCTCCAGGATAGCACAGTGCTACTGCTACTCTTTACAATGGATGTGTTCTCCAGGATAGCACTTGTGTACACCTTACTGTGCACGTGTCTTCCAGGATAACACAAGGATACTCCTTACTATGTTCCTCAGAATTACTTACTGCTACTCCTTACTATGGATGGGCTCTCCAGGATAGCACAGTGCTACTGCTACTCCTTGCAACGGTGTCCTCCAGGATTGCACATGGACAACTATGGACTACTATGGATTACTATGGACAAGTTCTCCATGATTGCACACTGCTACTTCTTACTAAGGATTTGCCCTCCAGTATAACACATGGAAACTCCTTACTATGGACCTTTTCTCCAAGATTCCACACTGCTACTCCTTACTATGCAAGTGTTCTCTAGGATAACACATGTTACTCCTTTCTAAATATGTGTCTTCCGGGATAGCACATGGATACTCCTTACTTTGGACGTGTTCAGCAGGGTAACTCAAGGGTACTGATTACTATGGATGTGTCCTGCAGGATTGCGCACTGTTACTAATTACTGTGGACAGGCTTTCTCGTAGGATAGCACACGGATACTCCTTACTATGGGCGTGTCTTCCAGGATAGCACACGCATACTCCTTACTATGGATGTGTCTTCCAGGATAGCCCACGCATACTCTTACTATGCATGTGTCTTCCAGGATAGCACACGCGTACTCCTTACTATGCATGTGTCTTCCAGGATAGCACACGGATACTGCTTACTATAGATGTGTTATTTATTAAGACCTTGAATTAAATAGTAGAGAAATGTGTTTATTCAGGAAATAAATGACGAGTATGTTAATGGACTGTTTGTAACAATTATAATGTACTGATAGCTCCTATAATATGCCAGTTTAGTATAGTGGTACACGTCAAGTGGCTTCTGAATTGTACATTTTGGGGAGAAGGTAGGTGTTTGAGCTTTTTTTTTTTCTTTCTTCAAATACTTATGAGTTAAAATATATTCCCTTATGTAATTTGTGTGCTGCTGAGGTATCCAAGAAATGTTGCCTTGAAATTTCCATATGTTAAGAGGAAATTGGAGAACTTCTGTCTTGCAATTCCAGAGAAGTTTGAGTAACACAGAAGATGAATGTACCCACCTGAAGGAGATGAACGAGAGGACCCAGGAGGAGCTGCGAGAGCTGGCCAACAAGTACAATGGAGCAGTGAATGAAATTAAAGATCTAGCTGACAAACTCAAGGTAATTAACTTGGGCACTGACTTGGGAATTTAAGCTCGTAATTAAGCCTTTCAATAGCATTGTTGGTGTAATGACATAATTTAAAATTTCCAGGTTTGCAGGTCTCACAAATAATTTACAAATGAACTCCCAGCTCTGTTCCGTAGTTTGAATTCCCAGTCCAGGATGGGATCAGGCCATGAGGGGGGCGTATTGCTATGACTATGTTGTTTCAATGCAGTTATAATGGGCATTCTCCCTCCTCATGTCTAACAGAATTGACCCCTAAGAGTCTTATCAGAATTAAGTTTCTGCCCGCCCTTCTGCCCTTGAAGAATGTTATTCTTGCAATGACAGAAGGGCGGGCAGAATGACTAACCTCTATCAAAGGTGTCTGTCCAAGCAATCCTGGTTAAGCAATTGGCGTGCGCATACAGGTGTTGCCAATGAGACTTCCTTTCAGTCCTTAGTATATTTTATGGAGAATTAAGTTTTTTGTTTCCAATTCACAAAACCAATAGAATATTTCTTAAGTGTGGGGCTATTGTTAGAAAGCCTCAGTATATTCCATATGCATGTTTCTGTAATGTGGACCCAGTCACCAGGCAACATCTGTCTACATTAAGAGCTTTGCTGAGATGCTTTGTCCAAGATAGATCAGTGAGTGCTGGGGAGCAGGTGTGCGGGGAGCGTGTAATAGGCTGAGAGTGTAGTCTAGGTTTAGTATTTCATACAAAGCATATGGGACACGCTGGGCAAAGTTTCACTCTTCTGAAAATAAAACCCGTAAAACCGCTATTTCAAAACTCTTCTATAAATGTTGTATTTGGAATCTCCTTATTTAATGTCACCGGCCTGCATTCTGCCAGACAGAACACTGACTTATTGCAACCCATTCTGATAGTATTTTGCATTTTTATTTAAGAGTGTTTTATGGACTGAGAGATTTTAACAATTCTACAGATGCTTTCTCTGCACCAGAGAGCCAGTCATTTGGAAGAGCAATCGGTTTATTACCAGCTCCATATGTCGCCTGTCACTGAGTCTTCATGTCACCAGAATGTGCCCAGTGGGGCAGAGACCACCTACTCAGTGCCGCCTTTACAGGCAAAAGGGGATTAAATTAATGCCGTATATTTATAGGTCACCACATCATCATGCAAATGGTAATCAGCAAGTATAATGTCACATGTATTATGTGATGCTGGGTTTTAAATTTGTCATTGACAGCTTAAGAGTCACTGGTATCATTCCAGCACCAGAATCGCAAGTCTGAAAAAAATAAAAGGAAAAAATAAAAATCTGCCACATTTTAGCGCCCTCTTTCTCTCTCTGGATTGGTTTTATATGTGGCTTAGTGTACGGTCCTGAACTGTATAGACTCCATTCTATTATCAAATGATTTCACTTTACACTTGAATGTGATCAGTATTATCCCCCACCCTCCGTCTCTGTCCACAGGCAGCCGAAGGCCGGCAAGAGGAGATTCAGCAGAAGGGCCTGACGGAGAAGAAGGAATTACAACTCAAGATTGATGAGATGGAGGAGAAGGAGCAAGAGCTACAAGCTAAGATCGAGGCCTTGCAAGCTGACAATGATTTCACCAATGAGCGTCTTTCTGCCTTACAAGGTGAGCTGTCCCTCTCCACTTACTGCTACTTTTTGTTCTTTTTGTTTTGGCAATTTTTTTTTTATTTTTACATTCTGCTTGCAGTACGATTAGAGCATCTCCAGGAGAAAACACTTAAGGAGCACAACAGCTTAGGTAAGTGCTATACGTAGATGGCAGCGGAGGATCACTAGTGCTGATTGGAAGGAGCTACTCTGGGACATTTATTATAAGCTTTGTACCCAGTGTGATAAAGGCTCTGTCACAGGATAAGTTTCCTGTTTGTAAATTTATTTCTTCAGACACACGTGCCACCCGGCTATAAACTGCAGGTATTTACAGACCCTGTAACCTCCTTGGGCAAGTTGTATGTGACCAGGAGGTGGAGGAGATATGGCAATATTTTCTGGACCTCTCCATGACCCCAATGAGGATACATATCCCTTGCTGCAAGGACATAACCCCAAGCTATTATACTGTGATAGTATTGTCACCTCAATCCACAGGATAGCTCTTAGAGAAGATAATTTGTGGGTAATAGAAGGCAAGCAATGGTTATGTATGGAATGGTGAGGTTGCCTTACTAGGACCATCATGGAAACTAGTAAAAGACCATTAGTGAGGATGTTTTTTTTATATATATTCATTTAACTGACTAAATATTAATATTATTTAAAAAATGGATTAGACAAATAGAAGGGAAAATAATTAGAGCGTTAATGTCCATTTGAGGGTATATTTACCCTTCTTCCATCTCCAGACACATTTACATTTTGGCATCTGGCATTTAATTCAAGTGAATACATTAAAACAAAACACTCAGCTGCCAGCTATGTACTTACCTGTAATCTATGCATTGTACTTATACTAAAGCTGGTATGGAAGAATCAAATGACATTCTGTAAATTAGTATGGGAGGTTTAATATATATTTCCTCTGCTGCAATAAAATGTTAAAGTAGTTCTTTTCAGTACCAGTGCAGCTATTGATCATGTGTATATAGTGTATATTATTCCTATATAGATCTCTCTCTCTCATGTGTATATATACATATATTTAGTTAGATTGGTTTATGTCATGTATAGAGGGGCAGGTTGCAGAGCTGAAGCTGAATGTCGAGATGCCTTGCAATACATAGGTGTCATTGGCATCAGGGGTGCTGACCGACAACTGCATTAGAAGAAGCAGAACATGCAGCTGGAGTGAATTCACTTTATTTTTTTATTTTTTTGCATGTCTGGGATTATCAGTGTAACTTTACTTGGCAGACTGGCGTTACAACCATTGTATCCAGAGGGCAGCTCTGTATAAGGGATCTTCTAGAATAAACAAATCTGCCTTGTGATTATACATATAAAGCTAAAGAACACAGCTGGAATCCAGCATGAAGCTTCATCAGGGCACATATAAGCTTAGTAACTTGACACAGACAACACCTTCCTTCTAAAGTGTTCTTATAAAAGTTTTTGTTTGGGAAGATTTGGGGCATTATGTAATAGCCTGCAATGTGGGAATTTCTGCTAGTCTCCCTACATTTTTTAAGCAGCAGTCATTTACAAGGCAAAACAGACCTGGTTTTGGAATTGTAAATGTTTGCCGCTTTAAAAATGCGTCAGACTCGCAGAAATTTCTGAATAGGCTGCACCTCACAGGCCTATGTATGTGTGTGTGTATATATGTATGTATGTATGTATGTATGTATATATATATATATATATATATATATGTATGACCGGCACTCCAACAGCACAGCATAAATACCTGGGTGCCCTCCCGTGGCACTACAGAGCCCAGCAGACAGCACAAATTGGTGGGCGGCACTCCAAGGATTTGTAAAAAGATTACACAGCTTCACAAGCTTTTTCAATCAACGTTTCAGACGCCTTTATTTGTGCCTTTCGTCAGGATACAAACAATGTACAAACCACATACCTTTATACCACCAGAGTGTGAGAAATCCCTCTTGCCGCTCCCGCGTTTCCGGCACCAGCGCAATGACGTCATACGCCCGTCTCCGTCCCATCGGTAACCATAGGAACCGTGGGCGGGACTGTAACCACAGCAACCAGGGTAACAAACCCCCAGACCAACTGGCCCCACAGGTTTGCGCTAGCTAAGGAATCTTGGAGAACCAAGAGGTGATTTAGATAGAAAGACACCGCTACATGCACATACATTACTCATGTCTCCGCCACAATGCGCCTGAGCGACCGCACACACGGCCCATGCGACTCAAGGAGTGAGTCCCTATTACTAAGTGTTGCTTCCACCTCCAACCACCTAGTACAGAAACCAAAGAGTGAGACCATGAATTATTACAAAAATGTCCAACCCCTGTAGGGGTACCGTCATCATGACCCAGGCCCATATACCAACCTAACAAAGGTTCCCAACCCCACATTAAAGGGGAGGGGATAATTACACATTCCGGCCCTGATGACAACCCCCCACAAGAGATGGAAATACATTTTACAAAAAGTAATATTTTCCTTAAAAACCCTCATAACACCCATATAGAGCGTGGAAAGGCAAACGACACATAAAGAGAAAAAGGAAAAGAACAAGAAAAAAACATGTCAAGGGTAAACAAGCGAAGACCCGCTCAAAGAAAACAAAGAAGGGAAAGGTTCTCGTTGAGGCCAGAAGGTGCAACCGTATTGAATTCAAAAATCCATCGTGCCTCTAATTGCAACAACTTCCTGTTGCGATCTCCTCCTCTTGTCATTGATGGAACATGGTCGATCAATTTGTAACGCAAGGCCGCCATTGTATGTCTTGCTTCCTTGAAATGCCTGGCCACAGGCTGGTCGATATCTTTGCCTTCCAAGGCCTGTCTTATAGCTGATCTGTGTTGCACCGCCCTTTCCCTAAACGTACATGTGGTCTTGCCGATGTAGGCAAGGCCACAGGGACACTTGATGATATGGGTGTTATCAGGTGGGATCAGGTTATGGGTGTTATGAGGGTTTTTAAGGAAAATATTACTTTTTGTAAAATGTATTTCCATCTCTTGTGGGGGGTTGTCATCAGGGCCGGAATGTGTAATTATCCCCTCCCCTTTAATGTGGGGTTGGGAACCTTTGTTAGGTTGGTATATGGGCCTGGGTCATGATGACGGTACCCCTACAGGGGTTGGACATTTTTGTAATAATTCATGGTCTCACTCTTTGGTTTCTGTACTAGGTGGTTGGAGGTGGAAGCAACACTTAGTAATAGGGACTCACTCCTTGAGTCGCATGGGCTGTGTGTGCGGTCGCTCAGGCGCATTGTGGCGGAGACAGGAGTAATGTATGTGCATGTAGCGGTGTCTTTCTATCTAAATCACCTCTTGGTTCTCCAAGATTCCTTAGCTAGCGCAAACCTGTGGGGCCAGTTGGTCCGGGGGTTTGTTACCCTGGTTGCTGTGGTTACAGTCCCGCCCACGGTTCCTATGGTTACCGATGGGACGGAGACGGGCGTATAACGTCATTGCGCTGGTGCCGGAAACGCGGGAGCGGCAAGAGGGATTTCTCACGCTCTGGTGGTATAAAGGTATGTGGTTTGTACATTGTTTGTATCCTGACGAAAGGCGCAAATAAAGGCGTCTGAAACGTTGATTGAAAAAGCTTGTGAAGCTGTGTAATCTTTTTACAAATCCTTGGAGTGCCGCCCACCAATTTGTGCTATATATATATATATATATATATATATATATATATATATATATATATATAGATATATATATATATATATATATAGATAGATAGATAGATAGATAGATATGTGTGTGTTGAGTATCCCTTATCCAAAATGCTTGGGACCAGAATGTCACAACTGAGGGCCTGAGCTGACGGGAGGCAGCCTCAGTTGTAGGGGCTGAGATGTACCGGAACCTGGGAGGTTGTATCAGACCCCTGGACATGTAAGTAACATGAATAATAACTGCCCGAAGGCGTGACCACGACAACTTGGATAAAAGTCAATGATGTTTATTATGACAACTCCGCAACACAGCAGCAGTAAAAGAAAACGTAAAAGTCAGCAAAGAATAAATACAGTTCCTGGGTACTACAGGATGGCAGGAGCCACAGGGCACTGGTAGTGTGAGATAGTTCTTATGATCTTCTAGATGGAAAGTCCTTACCAGGCCCGACTGTAGCAATGGAGATAACCCAGGATTGTGCCAGCTGGTGTTCCAGGAAAAGCTGGGTTGCTGAAGATAAAACAGCTGCTGTGGATACTGGCTGGAACCAGACTGTTGTTAGCACGGAGTGGATACTGGCTGGAACCAGTTAAATAATAAATGAACTTGGGAGCGATGAAATATGAACTGAAATGTAGAACTTGAGAGCGGAGAAATAATAATACCGGTGGAGAGTGGTAAAGTGTAGAAAGGACACCGGCCCTTTAAGGGAAGCTGTACTCTGCTGGAAGCTGAGCTGGAAGCAGGTAATGTTGTAGCTGGAAACAGATGAATCCACAATGGATTGGAGAGTCAGGCTACACCGCAGGTGGAATGCTGGTGCGGGTCTCTATGGTGGAAGTCTTGAGACAGGAGCTGGAACCTGGAAGACAATCACAGGAGAGAGACAAACAGGAACTAGGTTTGACAACCAAAGCACTGACGCCTTCCTTGCTCAGGCACAGTGTATTTATACCTGCAGCAAGGAAGGGATTGGCTAGGCAATTATGCAGATTATCAATACTGAGAACAGATTGGTGGAAATGATCAGCTGACAGAATCCAAGATGGCTGCGCCCATGCAGACACTTGGAGGGAAGTTTGGTTTGTAATCCATGTGGTAATGAAAACAGTAATGGCGGCGCCGGCCACCGGAGACAGGAGGCGCCAAGCTGACAGATGCACATCCAACCACGCGGACACAGCGGAGGCCGCGGCTGACGTAATCGCCACTCAGACACTCTGCATGCAGAAGTTCAGGGACGGCGGCGGAGGCCGCGGGAGACGCCATGCCAGGTGTAATATGGCGTTTACTGTGACAGCGTCCCAGAGTGACAGGAGAGGATACAGGAATGTACACATCAGGATAACAGATGGGATCCGGTCCTGGAGCGCTGAGCCAGCCTTAGGAGGCATCTGATGGGTAAGAAATGGCGTCCAGATACCCGGATCGTGACACAGAAGTATTTTGGATATCGGATTTTTCCGTATTTTGGAATAATTGCATACCATAATGAGATATCATGGCGATGGGACCCAAGTCTAAGCACAGAATGTATTTGTTTCATATACACCTTATACACACAGCCTGAAGGTCATTTTAGCCAATATTTTGAATAACTTTGTGCATTAAACAAAGTGTGTACATTCACGCAATTTATTTCTGTTTCCTATACACCTTATACACACAGCCTGAAGGCCATTTAATACAATACTTTTAATAACTTTGTGTATTAAACAAAGTTTGTGTACACTGAGCCATCAGAAAACAAATGTTTCACTATCTCACTCTCGCTCCAAAAAAATCTGTATTTCGGAATATTTGGATATGGGATACTCAACCTGTATATATGTGAGTGTATATATGAGTGTATGTGTGTGTGTATATATATATAATATATATATATTTGTGTATATATATATATGGTTTAGGGCCCCTAATGGATAATCTGGCTTCTGTTCACAAAAGACTTTGCGCAGATTTCAGTTTTGACTGTTGTATTTTAGTGACCGTATCGCAAACTGAGCCTTGTTTCTGTGAGTCAGATACTTAGACCATATTGCTTAAGGACAAGAGAGCAAACTGGAGTTTGTACTTGATACACTGAGTATGAACATATTGGGAATCAGACTTTAGCATCACTGGAGTTTCCAAACTCTACATTTCTCTGCCATTTTGTTACTCTCTGTTCATACTGGTGTAATTAGTCTCATTGGGGCAGATGTATTAAGCCTGGAGAAGTGATAAAACAGTGATAAGTGCAAGGTGATAGTGCACCTGCAATCAGTTCCTAACTGTAAATTTACTTATTGGAGCTGATTGGCTGGTACGTTATCACCTTGCACTTATCACTGCTTTATCACTTCTCCAGGCTTAATACATCTGCCCCATTACTTGTTACCTGTAGATAGCTTACTGGTTGAGTCTCCCATATCCAGAATGCTTGTTACCAGAAGTGTTCTGAATATTGGATTTATCTGTCTTTTGTAATAATTGCATACCATAATGAGATATCATGGGGATAGGACCAAAGTCTAAACACAAAATGCATTTATGCTTTTATATACACTTTATACACACAGCCTTAGGTAAGTTTATACAATATTTTTAAGAATTTTGTGCATGAAACAAAGTTTGTGTATATTGAACCATCAAAAAAGTTGTCACTATCATAGGTGTCCTCAAAACATTCTGGATTTCGGAATATTCTGGAAAACAGAGACTCAACCTGTATAACATTTGCTAAATTCTGTAGTACCTTCCCTTTTCCAGCAGATGGTGCTATTGTGTAATAAGTCAAATTTTTCTGTACTTTGGTATACCTAGAATTTGATATGCTGTGAACAGTATGAGTAGCTAAAACAGTAAAACTTTTATGTTTTTTCCCTTCCTGAACATTAATAATATTTCTCTATCGTCCTAGTGGATGCTGGGGTTCCTGAAAGGACCATGGGGAATAGCGGCTCCGCAGGAGACAGGGCACAAAAAGTAAAGCTTTAGGATCAGGTGGTGTGCACTGGCTCCTCCCCATATGACCCCCCTCCAAGCCTCAGTTAGATTTTTGTGCCCGGCCGAGAAGGGTGCAATCTAGGTGGCTCTCCTAAAGAGCTGCTTAGAAAAGTTTAGCTTAGGTTTTTTATTTTACAGTGAGTCCTGCTGGCAACAGGATCACTGCAACGAGGGACTTAGGGGAGAAGAAGTGAACTCACCTGCGTGCAGGATGGATTGGCTTCTTTGGCTACTGGACATTAGCTCCAGAGGGACGATCACAGGTACAGCCTGGATGGTCACCGGAGCCTCGCCGCCGGCCCCCTTGCAGATGCTGAAAAGAGAAGAAGGTCCAGAATCGGCGGCAGAAGACTCCTCAGTCTTCTTAAGGTAGCGCACAGCACTGCAGCTGTGCGCCATTGCTCTCAGCACACTTCACACGGCAGTCACTGAGGGTGCAGGGCGCTGGGAGGGGGGCGCCCTGGGAGGCAATGTAAACCTATTTTTTGGCAAAAAATACCTCACATATAGCCTCCGGGGGCTATATGGAGATATTTAACCCCTGCCAGAATCCGTTGAAGAGCGGGAGACGAGCCCGCCGAAAAAGGGGCGGGGCCTATCTCCTCAGCACACAGCGCCATTTTCCCTCACAGAAAGGCTGGAGGGAAGGCTCCCAGGCTCTCCCCTGCACTGCACTACAGAAACAGGGTTAAAACAGAGAGGGGGGGCACTAATTTGGCGTTAGAAATATATAAAAAGATGCTATAAGGGAAAACACTTATATAAGGTTGTCCCTATATAATTATAGCGTTTTTTGGTGTGTGCTGGCAAACTCTCCCTCTGTCTCTCCAAAGGGCTAGTGGGTCCTGTCCTCTATCAGAGCATTCCCTGTGTGTGTGCTGTGTGTCGGTACGTGTGTGTCGACATGTATGAGGACGATGTTGGTGAGGAGGCGGAGCAATTGCCTGTAATGGTGATGTCACTCTCTAGGGAGTCGACACCGGAATGGATGGCTTATTTAGGGAATTACGTGATAATGTCAACACGCTGCAAGGTCGGTTGACGACATGAGACGGCCGACAAACAATTAGTACCGGTCCAGACGTCTCAAAAACACCGTCAGGGGTTTTAAAACGCCCGTTTACCTTAGTCGGTCGACACAGACACGGACACTGAATCCAGTGTCGACGGTGAATAAACAAACGTATTCCTTATTAGGGCCACACGTTAAGGGCAATGAAGGAGGTGTTACATATTTCTGATACTACAAGTACCACAAAAGAGGGTATTATGTGGGATGTGAAAAAACTACCTGTAGTTTTTCCTGAATCAGATAAATTAAATGAAGTGTGTGATGATGCGTGGGTTCCCCCCGATAGAAAATTATTGGCGGTATACCCTTTCCCGCCAGAAGTTAGGGCGCGTTGGGAAACACCCCTTAGGGTGGATAAGGCGCTCACACGCTTATCAAAAAATATCATATAAAAGTATATACACACATACTGGTGTTATACTGCGACCAGCGATCGCCTCAGCCTGGATGTGCAGAGCTGGGATGGCTTGGTCGGATTCCCTGACTAAAAATATTGATACCCTTGACAGGGACAGTATTTTATTGACTATAGAGCATTTAAAGGATGCATTTCTATATATGCGAGATGCACAGAGGGATATTTGCACTCTGGCATCAAGAGTAAGTGCGATGTCCATATCTGCCAGAAGATGTTTATGGACACGACAGTGGTCAGGTGATGCAGATTCCAGACGGCACAAAGGTGTATTGCCGTATAAAGGAAGAGGAGTTATTTGGGGTCGGTCCATCGGACCTGGTGGCCACGGCAACTGCTGGAAAATCCACCGTTTTTACCCTAAGTCACATCTCTGCAGAAAAAGACACCGTCTTTTCAGCCTCAGTCCTTTCGTCCCTATAAGAGTCATATTTGCCCAGGGATAGAGGAAAGGGAAGAAGACTGCAGCAGGCAGCCCATTCCCAGGAACAGAAGCTTTCCACCGCTTCTGCCAAGCTCTCAGCATGACGCTGGGAACGTACAGGACCCCTGGATCCTACAAGTAGTATCCCAGGGGTACAGATTGGAATGTCGAAACGTTTCCCCCTCGCAGGCTCCTGAAGTCTGCTTTACCAAGGTATCCCTCCGACAAGGAGGCAGTATGGGAAAAAATTCACAAGCTGTATTCCCAGCAGGTGATAATCAAATTACCCCTCCTACAACAAGGAAAGGGGTATTATTCCACACTATATTGTGGTACTGAAGCCAGAAGGCTAGGTGAGACCTATTCTAAATCTAAAAAAATTTGAACACTTACAAAGGTTCAAATCAAGATGGAGTCACTCAGAGCAGTGATAACGAACCAGGAAGAAGGGGACTATATAGTGTCCCGGGACATCAGGGATGCTTACCTCCATGTCCCAAATTTGCCCTTCTCACTAAGGGTACCTCAGGTTCGTGGTATAGAACTGTCACTGTCGGTTTCAGACGCTGCCGTTTGGATTGTCCAAGGCACCCCGGGTCTTTACCAAGGTAATGGCCGAAATGATGATTATTCTTCGAAGAAAAGGCGTCTTAATTACCCCTTACTTGGACGATCTCCTGATAAGGGCAAAGTCCAGGGAACAGTTGGAGGTCGGAGTAGCACTATCTCGGATACTGCTACAACAGCACGGATGGATTCTAAATATTCCAAAATCGCAGCTGATCCTGACGACACGTCTGCTGTGCCTAGGGATGATTCTGGACACAGTCCAGAAAAAGGTGTTTCTCCCGGAAGAGAAAGCCAGGGAGTTATCCGAGCTAGTCAAGAACCTCCTAAAACCAGGAAAAGTGTCAGTGCATCATTGCACAAGGGTCCTGGTAAAAATGGTGGCTTCCTACGAAGCAATTCCATTCGGCAGATTTCACGCAAGAACTTTTCAGTGGGATCTGCTGGACAAATGGTCCGGATCGCATCTTCAGATGCATCAGCGGATAACCCTATATCCAAGGACAAGGGTGTCTCTCCTGTGGTGGTTACAGAGTGCTCATCTTCTAGAGGGCCGCAGATTCGGCATTCAGGATTGGATGCTGGTGACCACGGAGGCCAGCCCGAGAGGCTGGGGAGCAGTCACACAAGGAAAAAATTTCCAGGGAGTGTGATCAAGTCTGGAGACTTTTCTCCACATAAATATACTGGAGCTAAGGGTAAATTTATAATGCTCTAAGCTTAGCAAGACCTCTGCTTCAAGGTCAGCCGGTATTGATCCAGTGGGAAAAACATCACGGCAGTCGCCCACGTAAACAGACAGGGCGGCACAAGAAGCAGGAGGGCAATGGCAAAAACTGCAAGGACTTTTCGCTGGGCGGAAAATCATGTGATAGCACTGTCAGCAGTGTTTCATTCCGGGAGTGGAAACTGGGAAGCAGACTTCCTCAGCAGGCACGACCTCCACCCGGGAGAGTGGAAACTTCATCGGGAAGTTTTTCCACATGATTGTGAACCGTTGGGAAATACCAAAGGTGGACATGATGGCGTCCCGTCTGAACAAAAAACGGGACAGGTATTGCGCCAGGTCAAGAGACCCTCAGGCAATAGCTGTGGACGTTCTGGTAACACCGTGGGTGTACCAGTCGGTGTATGTGTTCCCTCCTCTGCTTCTCATACCTAAGGTACTGAGAATTATAAGACGTAGAGGAGTAAGAACTATACTCATGGCTCCGGATTGGCCAAGAAGGACTTGGTACCCGGAACTTCAAGAGATGCTCACAGAGGACTTATGGCCTCTGCCGCTAAGAAGGGACTTGTTTCAGCAAGTACCATGTCTGTTCCAAGACTTACCGCAGCTGCGTTTGACGGCATGGCGGTGGAACGCCGGATCCTAAGGGAAAAGGCATTCCGGAAGAGGTCATTCCTACCCTGGTCAAAGCCAGGAAGGAGGTGACCGCACAACATTATCACCACATGTGGCGAAAATATGTTGCGTGGTGTGAGGCCAGGAAGGCCCCACGAAGAAATTTCAACTCGGTCGATTCCTGCATTTCCTGCAAACAGGAGTGTCTATGGGCCTCAAATTGGGGCCCATTAAGGTTCAAATTTCGGCCCTGTCGATTTTCTTCCAGAAAGAATTGGCTTCAGTTCCTGAAGTCCAGAAGTTTGTCAAGGGAGTATTGCATATACAACCCCCTTTTGTGCCTCCAGTGGCACTGTGGGATCTCAACGTAGTTCTGGGATTCCTCAAATCACATTGGTTTAAAACCAGTCAAATCTGTGGATTTGAAGCATCTCACATGAAAAGTGACCATGCTCTTGGCCCTGGCCTGGGCCAGGCGAGTGTCAAATTGGTGGGTTTTTTCTCAAAAAAGCCCATATCTGTTTGTCCATTCGGACAGGGCAGAGCTGCGGACTCGTCCCCAGTTCTCTCCCTAAGGTGGTGTCAGTGTTTCACCTGAACCAGCTTATTGTGGTGCCTTGCGCCTACTAGGGACTTGGAGGACTCCAAGTTGCTGGATGTTGTCAGGGCCCTGAAAGTATAGGTTCCAGGACGGCTGGAGTCAGGAAAACTGACTTGCTGTTATCCTGTATGCACCCAACAAACTGGGTGCTCTTGCTTCTAAGCAGACTATTGCTAGTTGGATGTGTAATACAATTCAGCTTGCACATTCTGTGGCAGGCCTGCCACAGCCAAAATATGTAAATGCCCATTCCACAAGGAAGGTGGGCTCATCTTGGGCGGCTGCCCGAGGGGTCTCGGCTTTACAACTTTGCCGAGCGGCTATTTAGTCAGGGGCAAACACGTTTGTAAAATCCTACAAATTTGATACCCTGGCTAAGGAGGACCTGGAGTTCTCTCATTCGGTGCTGCAGAGTCATCCGCACTCTCCCGCCCGTTTGGGAGCTTTGGTATAATCCCCATGGTCCTTTCAGGAACCCCAGCATCCACTAGGACGATAGAGAAAATAAGAATTTACTTACCGATAATTCTATTTCTCGGAGTCCGTAGTGGATGCTGGGCGCCCATCCCAAGTGCGGATTATCTGCATTACTTGTACATAGTTACAAAAATCGGGTTATTATTGTTGTGAGCCATCTTTTCAGAGGCTCCGCTGTTATCATACTGTTAACTGGGTTCAGATCACAGGTTGTACAGTGTGATTGGTGTGGCTGGTATGAGTCTTACCCGGGATTCAAAATCCTTCCTTATTGTGTACGCTCGTCCGGGCACAGTATCCTAACTGAGGCTTGGAGGGGGGTCATATGGGGAGGAGCCAGTGCACACCACCTGATCCTAAAGCTTTACTTTTTGTGCCCTGTCTCCTGCGGAGCCGCTATTCCCCATGGTCCTTTCAGGAACCCCAGCATCCACTACGGACTCCGAGAAATAGAATTATCGGTAAGTAAATTCTTATTTTTATGATCACAGGCATACAAGTCGATGACTTCAAACCTAAACTCAACGGCAACGCTGATAAAGGTAAATGTTTCTTACTACAAAATATTACTTATTAGTGAGCAGTTATGTATATTTTCACAAGTGTGTATGTTCTGTATGTAGCGTATATATTAGATAGCTCAAAATGCTTTATTGATTTTTGGTACAACTATACAGGACTCGGAGGCAAGTTATCATACCTGGTTCCCATTATGCATAGGTGCTAACACAGTCGTATGTAGGGTTATGTATAGCTAGATGTGTTTGAACAGTGGGAACACAATAATAGAGACGGATTCTTCTGGTTTGAAAGATACATTAATATGAAGCTGTGTCGTGCAGTCTACCTAGATTAACCCATGACCATACTGGCTATGTTTAGCCCTTTCCTAGTACAAATACATCTGACTTATACCAGTTGATAAAATAATGTTGAAGGAATGGGTGAGCATCCCCTAAATACAAACACTGTATCATCTGCTTATAGCAGTGCATTCTATGGGGGGGTATTCAGTTAGTGCCGTTTTTCCGACCAGTTGAAAAAAACAGCACATTTCGCCAGTTTTTAGGTCGAATTTACATTTGACCTATTCAATGCCCGTGCTGTTTTTTTTTCAACTGGTCGAAAAATACGCACAGGCAAAAACCACGACAAAGAAAAAAAGGCACGAGCAAAAATTTATTAAAAAATGGCCGAAAACGCTCGCTATTGAATACCCTGACGTCGAATTAGTGCCGATTTTCCGACTTTCACAAAATTCGGCACTAATGGATTCGCCCCTATATCCCACAATGTTAAAATGTGCCAGTAGCTCCATCCCTGGCGTGTGCCTCTATTAGGGTAATTATTGGCTAGAGCAGAGGTTTTCTACCATGGTCCTCGAGGCACACTAACAGTCCATATTTTAAGGATAGCTGTACTTGAGTGCAGGTGGCTTAATTAGTTCTCAGTTATTTTGATTTAACCGTCTGTGCTCAGCATGGATGTCGCTAAAAGATGGTCTGTTAATCTTCCCTGAGGACCGAGGTTGGGAAACACTGGGCTAGAGACCTATCTGTTTTATGGACAGCCCACAGTTTGCCATTTAACAGAATGAAAGGTCCAATGAAACTATTAAATGTTTGTTGTTTGTCTGTAAATTGCCTTAAATCAGGGGTGGGGAACCTCCGGCCGTTTGCTCCGGCCCACCCGCTTCTGTCAGTGAGACACGCTGCCGCTCAGTCCGGCGGCAGCGTGTCTCAGCTGTCAGGACAGGGAGAAGAGCGCAGCGATGTTGGATGACGGCGGCGTGTAGGACTTCAAACTAGCCGCTGCTTCGTGAGCCAATCAGAGCTCGCGGACCGGCAGCCAATCAGGAGCCGCGGCTGCCGGCCCGCGAGCTCTGATTGGCTCTCGCATCGGCGGCTGGTTTGAAGTCCTACACGCCGCCGCCGCCACCCGACATAGCCGCGCTCTCCTCCCTGTCAGCAAGCAGCGGTAAGCAGCATGGGGGGGGCGGCATCTGTATACCTGGCACTGTGGGGGGCATCTGTATACCTGGCACTGTGGGGGCATCTGTATAGCTGGCACTGTGGGGGCATCTGTATAGCTGGCACTGTGGGGGCATCTGTATAGCTGGCACTGTGGGGGCATCTGTATAGCTGGCACTGTGGGGGCATCTGTGTACCTGGCACTGTGGGGGCATCTGTATAGCTGGCACTGTGGGGGCATCTGTATAGCTGGCACTGTGGGGGCATCTGTATAGCTGGCACTGTGGGGGCATCTGTATAGCTGGCACTGTGGGGGCATCTGTATACCTGGCACTGTGGGGGCATCTGTATACCTGGCGCTGTGGGGGGCATCTGTATACCTGGCGCTGTGGGGGGGGCATATGTATACCTGGCACTGTGGGGGCATATGTATACCTGGCACTGTGGGGGCATCTGTATACCTGGCACGGTGGGGGGCATTTGTATACCTGGCACGGTGGGGGGCATTTGTATACCTGGCACGGTGGGGGCATCTGTATACCTGGCACGGTGGGGGGCATATGTATACCTGGCACGGTGGGGGGCATATGTATACCTGGCACGGTGGGGGGCATATGTATACCTGGCACGGTGAGGGGCATTTGTATACTTGGCACTGTGAGGGGCATTTGTATACCTGGCACTGTGGGGGCAATTGTGGATCTGGCACTGCACTATTGGGGGCATATGTGTATCACGTCCCATTTTAACTGGCCATGCCCATTTTTTTTGGCGCGCGCACATTACCTCTAAGGGGCAGACCTACTGGGGGGCAGGGTAATTTTTTTAAATTGAGAATTTTTGTATGGCCCCCGAAGGATTTTTATAAATATCCAAATGGCCCTCGCTAGAAAAAAAGGTTCCCCACCCCTGCCTTAAATGAATTGCGATGGGCATGCCAGACATAATTCCTGCTTGATCCCTATGATCTAGGACAGCAGTTTATGCTTCCAAGATTTTCCCCAGAATTTAGTGTCTGCGTAAATGGTATTGGCCAATATGTACTGCAAAGGGTGGTTCTTTCACAGTGTTTACCATTAGGGTAATGAGTGTCCATCTCGTCAGAGGGTGGAAGTTCCCCGTTTTTTAAATATGTCAAAATAGAAACCTAATACTTTGGATGCTATTTCCATGGCCTAATACCACTCAGCAGGTGTGAGGAGTATCCTCTTTCATAAAATGTCCTGACACATTTATTAAGGTTACCACTTGCCTATTGCTATCTGTATCTCCGTGATTTCTGCTTTTACACCCAGCTCTCCATAGAGACACACCAGCAGTTTGCCCACTGTCCCCCCAGTCTCATACCAGCTGTGCTTGATCCGTTATATCACTCTGTGATATTAGTCTGTGTGCATTATCCTCCAGTAGGTGGTTGTGTGTGTCTGATTTTGGGTTTGGGCAGTCTGTTCACTTTCTCTTCTTTTATTATTGATCTCTGGATTCTGTTCCTCTCTTTTATTTTTATTAGAAAATATTACTTGTCCAATCACATTGCCCCTAGAAGAATCCGTACTCATTATCTGCAGAGAGGATTCCTTTCAGCCTTGAACTTACATGGGATGTGTAGTAACTTCAGACACTGAAGGCTTTACCTTCAAACTCTGCTCCGTGGATGAGATATTTGTTGATCTGTTTATATTTACGGGTAAATTTACGAAGATGAGAGTTCTGTTTAAGATGGGATGTTGTAGCAACCAATCAGATTCTACTTATCATTTAGCACCTTCTAGAAGATAATACCTGGAATACGATTGGTTGCTATGGACATTCCCATCTTAAATAGAACTCCCATCTTAGTACATTTACCCCTTAGAGAGGAATAGTCTGAAATACTGCCAGGTATTTTATTTGCTTTCTTATTGACCCCGTACCCACTTCACAGAGGAAATCCGTGTTTGTGAGGAACATGAGGGAAAAAGGGAGGAGGACCTATCTTATGTTTTGGTGAATGTCTCAGATCTCTGTGAGATTTAAAGTTATCTAGGACCCAGATCCGTCCGATTTCACCCTTCCATTATTTCTCTCCAGCCTGGCATTTAGTGCAGTATTAGAGATCATCCATAACTGAATTATGTTATGGATGCTTTATGGTAAAATGCCCTGCAATCTCATTTCCCAGTTCAGAGTCAGATAGCGCAGGGGAGTACATCAACCAACGGGAAGTATTTCTGTGGCTGTCAGTTATGACAGTATGTAGTTATGTGACCGATGGTCAGGAGACCATCGGTCACAATACCAACGCCTACATCCCTTCCCCACAAAATCACAACAGTCGGCATGCCGACTAACAGGAACTATTCCCACTTGTGGGTGTCCACCGAATTCCCCTTCTCTTGGAACTCTAATTGCATCACTTATCTAGGAGTTAAATTAACAAATAATCTTTCTCACTTGTTCATCTTGAATTTTGCGCCAATGCTACCCCTAATTCGTAACTATTTTAGTAGATGGCACTCTAAACGCTTGTCTTGGCTTGGGAGAATTAATGTTGTTAGAATGAATACCCTCCCAAAGCTACTGTAGCTCTTCCAAACTCTACAGATTTTTATCCCGAATTCTTGGTTCCAGTCTTTTCAACACCTGATTCAACAGTTTGTCTGGTTTCGTGAAAGACCCAGAATCGGTTACGCTACTCTTTCTAGATCTACTAGTTCGGGTGGTGTTCGACTACATAACATCAAAAATGATTATCATGCTGTATTATTGAATAGAGTGCTTGATTGGACCAAGAATGGGGATATCAAACAATGGGTGAAACTTGAAGGGTTTTGTATGTCACAACATCCTGAGATTTTTCCTTGGTTACCCCGAATTGCAAAGCTCTCCCCTCCTCACCCGACGATCACTCCAACGATAGCTGTCTGGAAAAATTTACGACGTCTGCCCTCCATTTCTTCCCCCTTCTTGCCCATTGACCTCTTTTTTAGCTAATAATGAGTTTCCATCAGGTTTTAATCCTAGTCAATTTTCTCATTGGACTGAGGCGGGGCTCTTCAGGGTCGGCTAGTTGATTGCAGCGTCTCAAGTGAAACAGTTCTCCGAGATTAGGCAGAATTGGGACATCCCACAGACTGACTTTTGGAAGTTTCTGCAAGTTAGACATTTTATATTAACTAATTCTGCACGATCGGCATTTTCCCGCGAACTAACTCCGTTTGAAAAGCTGTGGGCATCCCCCCCCAATCCCTAGACCACTCTTTCTATTCTATATAAAATGTTACAAAATTCCCAATCTGATACCAAACCGTCTTTTGCCTTCGCCCTTCCCCCACCGGCATTCTAATCCCCGGGATCCAGCGCCGGGATGGTGACCGGCGGGATCCTAAGCGCCGGCCACCCATACACAACCCCTCCCCTGGCATAAGTGTGATAGGCAACACTTGTATATCTGTGTGTGACTGAGTCTGTAACGTAGCACAACAGAATTTTGTGTAACCAAGCCACAGCCACTGCATCGTAGCACTACGTAGACACACTGATATACAAGTGTCTTGTATCACATCAGTGCAGTCTCGTGAAGAGGTTTTGGTGCATCACATTTTGATTAATACACACATTCGCACAAAAAAAGACACTTTGCACAGGCAGAGACACATGGGACCAGGGGCGCCAAAAAGGGATGTTTGGAGCGACTGCAGCAGTAATGTGTGAGGACACATCTGTAGATGCGTAATGCGAAAACATGCAAGATGCACTCCGCTGACAGGCGTACGCTCATCTCCGCATCAGCCCATATATTTGGTGGCTGCATAATAGACAGTGTACAAAATGTTTACGTGTGTGGGCACAGCTCAAGCCAAGTATGCAGTTCCCTCGGGGAGTGTAGAAAACGGCTTTATCCCTGCCCGTTACTCTGAGTCATGGGCATAAGGCATTATGTATATCTCTGACCAGTTAGCAGTGGGGCATGCCGTGATCCCTGATTACATATATGTAAGACTAGTCTTCCAGTTACCTGCTTATTCCATAGCCTGTTCTCATACAGCTCAGTAATGTAATATGCATATTTCCCATTACCTGTATGTTATAGTTTTTCTGGCAGTCTTTATGCTTGTGGGGACGTTTTATTGGATTAGAAATGTACAGAAGTGTATTACTGATACCGGCAGTGAGGATGCCGACGGTCAGAATACCGACACTAGCAGCCTGACTGCCAAAATTCCGACAGGTGGACACAACTAAACGAACTCTCTAACCCTACTCCTAACTCTCCCTTCCCACAACCTAACCCCCCCTTCTTGCAGCCTAACCCTAACACTTCCCTGCGTACTTACGTTTGGGATTCGGGCTGTCAGGATTCCAGCATCAACATTCAGACAGCTGTCAGAATTACGGCGCAGGTCTTCTGATCACCGGGAAGCCAAGTACATCCCTTACTTACTTTATTTATTTGTTTATTAACAGTTTCTTACATAGCGCAGCATATTCCATTGCGCTTTACAATTGGACACAACAGTGGTAAAACAAAACTGGGTAATAAACATAGGGGGATATCCTATTAGGCCCGGTAAAACATTGAGTGCAAAAAACATATGTTTTTTGCGATTTCTCCCGATGTTTCACCAATATTTTTTTACAGGCCATCCAGATTGATCGCCTGTAAAAAAAAAAAAAAAAGACTGCCCCGTCTCCCAAAAACACACAGATTCAGTGCAACCTGTGTATTTTCGGTAGAAACGGCCCCGTTTTCGCACAGAAACGGGACTGTTTCTGCGGATTTGGTTTCGCCTGCCTCAACAAAATCCCAGATGAGCGGGACAACCTGTAGCGTCCCATGCCCACTTCAGCAGCAGGCTGGGACTGCAGGCATCCGGAAGCTGTCCTCGGCACGGTGACCTCCGGCGGAGAAGCTGGGACATCGCCGTGACCGCGTCTCCCCTCTCCTCCACCCCCAGCAGCGGTCAAATGACAGGGGAGCGGCCATGTGACTGGGGGAGCCGGAGGAGCAGCGCTGCACCGAGCACTGTCAGGAGCCGGCACCCGGTGCAACTTCAGGTAACCCCCGATAAGCCACCGCTCGTGCTGGCTTATCGGCGGTAATAGGATATCTCCCGGCGGGACAATTAGCCCCGGTAAATTACCGTGGCTAATTGGATATCCCCCATAGAGGTAGGAAGGCCCTGCTGTCAAGCTTACAATCTATTGGGAAATAGGCATTGATACACAAGGATAGGTGCTATCTATTGCATAGTTGTCCACCAGATTGCAAAGGCTCTTGGTGGGATGTATGATAAGGTCACACAGTGATGTTGGGCCTGGGGTCAGGAGGATGGGAAAGTGAAGAAAGGAAAATACGTGAGGATATATATGGACTGTACAGAGGGGATGTAACTGGATAGGAAAGCTTATGACGGTTGAGTGAGCGGTTCTGGAATGTAATAAGCTAGCCTGAAGAGTTACGTTTTCAAGGAACGCTTGAAGGTTTGGAGACTAGAGGAGAGTCTTATTGTGCATGGTAGGCGTTCCACAAAGTCAATCGGTCAGCAATCGTGAGTGGGAGCGAATAATGAGTGTGGATGAGAGACGTCGATCTTGTGAAGAGCGGAGAGGTCGTGTTGGGAGATATTTTGAGATAAGTGAAGAGATGTACATTGGTGTAGATAGATTAATGGCCTTGTGTATGTGTAAAATGATTTTATATTGAATGCGGTAGAATACAGGTAACCAATGGAGGGACTGACAGAGTAGATCTGCAACCAACTTGCCATATTCCTTTTATTTGTTCCCCTATACAAGCCAGCATTTTGCTGAATAAAATGTTTACAGGGCTTGATAAATAGTATGATATCTAATACTGGTACCCTGTCACACAAGCAACTAATTGGCACTATGGAGAGGGCAGAGATCAGAAGATTCGGATTTGTTTGCTGGGCACCAGAGACTGCAGTGCTGGTGCCACACTCTGGGATGTGGGTGGGTCCAGGGCTCAGACACTTTGCTGGAGGCAGATGGTTTAAAGCAGTGTTTTGGCAGAGAACCCCGTGACCATAATCTGCGCACATGGTGTTAACCTGAGCGAAACCTAATCATGTTTAAGGTCTGGTTACATCAGTTCCCCTTCTACCTTCTCCAGCTTTATCAGCAGACTTGTGTTGACTTTTATTGCCCATCTCTACCTGGTCTGTGTATAATTCACATTATATGATGCATAGTGTAATCTTCTACTTTCATTTATGCAGTTATCCAGAAATTAACTGTACAACAGTGCTGTATGATGATGGCTTGCTGTATTACTATGATCATTGTAGCAGCAATGATTATAAAGTAGTCTCATCTCCCTGATTTCTGCACTTTATATATTGTTTTCTTAACGCAGGAATAAAAATGTCCAGTTCAGTAGAATGTTGGGTAACAAAATGAGGTTTTTATTACTAAACTTTTGTGACATGTTACAATGATCAATGTCTGCAAAGATTCATTGCGTTCTCACATGTCACACAGCCATCTTCTCTCCCCATGCCTGCACATATATAGCAGGGGGTGGGCAGATTTTTGATTTGGTGATCTACTCCAAAAGCTGAAAATCCATCGTGATATACTAAGTAGGCACATTTTGCTGGAAAAGTGGGTGTGGTGTGCCAGAAATGGGGATTGTGAGTTGTCCTGTCGAAAACAGACATTGTCCTCAACAGGGAGAAAAAAAAAAAACATATACCTTGGTCCCCCACAGGAAAAAGGGAAAAAAAACATTGTCCCCACAGAAGACTGCTCTGATCTAGATGTGGCTTCCGCCAGCTCTGCCTTCTGCGCAACAGCCAATAAGAATCATCTTGATTATTATTGGCTGCTGCTGAGACACCTGGCCACAGACCTACCCAGCAGCCACAGCCGTCAGTGACTTCAGCGCATAAGCTAATAAAAATACCTTAGATTCTTATGGGAAGCTGCTGGGACGCCTGACCACAGACATAAACATGTCAGCTACATGGACAGTCACCGTGATCAACTGGTCAAGTGTTCGCAGTCGATAGCTATCAACGCTTAGGCCGCCACTGACATATAGTGTATCTTGAGTTAACAGCGCTCAGTTTTATTCCATACCGCTATAGCATTAATCATATATTTATGTTACATTTACCCCTTCTGGAACAGTCTGCTACACCTGTGAATACATTTGTGTCCTGCACATCTGTAGCATATTGATTTAATTTGGATAACCTAGTATATTGCTTTTAGTAATTTGTCTCCATTGTGTCATCTCTGTATAACCCAATATTATAAATCTAAGAAGTTCCTTTTCCCAACAAATGGAAAAAAGAAAGTTGAGGCGCTGATATGAAAATATTATAACAAACAAACCATACGACAGTGTATAAGTAATGATTTATTTAAGCTATAAAACTATTAATATGTATAGAGTACCGGCCGGTAAATATAAACAAATTAATACAATTCTTAAAATAAAACAATTTAAAACAAGTGCATTCCTGTATCTGAAAGGCTACACTCCAAGATATCCTTTGTAGAAAACATGTATCAAAATGCTCACAAAAAGTATATATATATATATGTATAATGTCCAACTTCGTAATTAAAGATACACTTCCCGTCCGCTGGTGGCAGTTCCTTTATATGCGGACATATCTGGAAGTCCGTGAAGTATTTTATAGTACAAGGTTGGTTTATATGATACTCAGGGTGGAATATTGATTTGCTCAGAGTCTTGTATTGTGGAGCAATCTCTTAATGATTGTAACCCAGAGTGTGCACGCTATAAGCAGTCTTTGTATCACTATACAGCAAGAGGGGCACTCTTATCCTTCGTGCAGATATTAATTAACTGAGTGATGGGAAAACTAGACGGCAAGGATTTTTATTCTTAACACGAGGTGTTTTATCATGTGCTCACCTCGTCCTCCACACTGGTCAGACTGCCGCTTCCAAATTAGGCTGCCAGCGTTATTGCAACCGCTCGTCTTTCCCACCTCTGTTATACGGGTTTCTCCCTCTGCGACGTGACGTTAGACCCTGTGCTGCACCCAGGCTGGCCGGCAGATGTTACTTCTCGTGCCGCCCGCCTCCACACCAGGTCATCAATGCTGCTGGGACACTTGTCTCTCCTGCAGCCGTCTCCTCGTCAATATCTGCTTGCCTGCACTGTCAGGCTCCACGCTGCCGCTTGGCAGCCGTTGTTCCGTCTCACTCCTCCTCAGGTATCCACAATTGCAGAGCAAAATGACCAGTAAATGGCAGAATGTTTACGCGTTTCTCTGCCTTTAATACACTCGGCAGCTTCTTCAGAACACTTCTGTTCTGAAGAAGCTGCCGAGTGTATTAAAGGCAGAGAAACGCGTAAACATTCTGATGAGTGTACCCCAAGCCGGTATTGCCATTTACTGGTCATTTTGCTCTGCAATTGTGGATACCTGAGGAGGAGTGAGACGGAACAACGGCTGCCAAGCGGCAGCGTGGAGCCTGACAGTGCAGGCAAGCAGATATTGACGAGGAGACGGCTGCAGGAGAGACAAGTGTCCCAGCAGCATTGATGACCTGGTGTGGAGGCGGGCGGCACGAGAAGTAACATCTGCCGGCCAGCCTGGGTGCAGCACAGGGTCTAACGTCACGTCGCAGAGGGAGAAACCCGTATAACAGAGGTGGGAAAGACGAGCGGTTGCAATAACGCTGGCAGCCTAATTTGGAAGCGGCAGTCTGACCAGTGTGGAGGACGAGGTGAGCACATGATAAAACACCTCGTGTTAAGAATAAAAATCCTTGCCGTCTAGTTTTCCCATCACTCAGTTAATATCTGCACGAAGGATAAGAGTGCCCCTCTTGCTGTATAGTGATACAAAGACTGCTTATAGCGTGCACACTCTGGGTTACAATCATTAAGAGATTGCTCCACAATACAAGACTCTGAGCAAATCAATATTCCACCCTGAGTATCATATAAACCAACCTTGTACTATAAAATACTTCACGGACTTCCAGATATGTCCGCATATAAAGGAACTGCCACCAGCGGACGGGAAGTGTATTTTTAATTACGAAGTTGGACATTATACATATATATATATACTGTTTGTGAGCATTTTGATACATGTTTTCTACAAAGGATATCTTGGAGTGTAGCCTTTCAGATACAGGAATGCACTTGTTTTAAATTGTTTTATTTTAAGAATTTTATTAATTTGTTTATATTTACCGGCCTGTACTCTATACATATTAATAGTTTTATAGCTTAAATAAATCGTTACTTATACACTGTCGTATGGTTTGTTTGTTATAATATTTTCATATCAGCGCCTCAATTTTCTTTTTTCCATTTGTTGGGAAAAGGAACTTCTTAGATTTCTTTTTCTTTTTAGTGGGACGAGCACACCCACTTTTAGAGGCTGCAGATATCAAAATATTATCAGCTTGCGCTGGGTTATCTTTCTTTCAATATTATAAATACCACTGAGGAAGATGGAAAACCTAGACTATATAATGTTTGTAGGTATATGCATTTAGCTATAGAGATATTTGAATATGTAAGCCAGTGGTTTGTCTAATGACAGTAATGTATTATGGCCCTCATTCCGAGTTGTTCGCTCGCAAGCTGCTTTTAGCAGCATTGCACACGCTAAGCCGCCGCCTACTGGGAGTGAATCTTAGCTTATCAAAATTGCGAACGAAAGATTAGCAGAATTGCGAATAGACACTTCTTAGCAGTTTCTGAGTAGCTCCAGACTTACTCGGCATCTGCGATCAGTTCAGTGCTTGTCGTTCCTGGTTTGACGTCATAAACACACCCAGCGTTCGCCCAGACACTCCTCCGTTTCTCCAGCCACTCCCGCGTTTTTCCCAGAAACTGTAGCGTTTTTTCGCACACACCCATAAAACGGCCAGTTTCCGCCCAGAAACACCCACTTCCTGTTAATCACATTACGATCACCAGAACGAAGAAAAAAACCTTGTAATGCCGTGAGTAAAATACCTAACTGCATAGCAAATTTACTTGGCGCAGTCGCACTGCGGACATTGCGCATGCGCATTAGCGACTAATCGCTCCGTTGCGAGAAAAAAATAACGAGCGAACAACTCAGAATGACCCCCGATATGTTGTAAGTGTGACAGCAATGTAGAACCGCATTTAATTGGTTAATGGTGATAACCCCTGAAGACCAGCAGTGAGGGGCACAGGAAAAGGATTGTCTAGGGTTCTAGCTAGCCCTATAACATGAGTGGGAATGGAGATGGCTCACAGCGACAGGATGGAAAAGGAGGCTGTAAACTGACGGTTGGAGCCGTTTGTGAGGAGACATGACCCTGAGAGGAGAGGTGGTGGCTGGACAGCAGTGACTGGTGGTTTCGGAGAGGATGTCAGGAGTGTAACAGAAGCAGACTGAGCACCAGTCTGGAGGAGTAACGATAAGATCAGGGGTAGTACCTGCACAGCAGGTGAGCGAATAAAACATTTAAGGCCCAGATTTATCAAGCCTTTGAGAGGGATACATTGCACAGTGATAAAGTACCAACCAACCAGCTCCTAACTGCCATATTACAGGCTGTGCCTGAAACCTGATAGTCAGGAGCTGATTTGGTGGTACTTTCACTGTGCAATTTATCACTCTCCAAGCCTTGCTAAATCTGGGCCTCAGGGTTACCCCCACTCATCTGACACGGTCAGGGGTGGTCAGTCAGGGAGCTCAGCACAGACATAAAGTAGTGGAGTGTCTCATAATCCCCTGGATAGTGTCTATAGAAGCAGAACTGTTAGCTCTCACCTGTTAAGACTTAAGCGTAAGCCTTTACAACAATATACAGCTCAAGAGACCTAGTGAATGCAGAAGTGACCAGCATAATCAGCTATACCCTCCGCTTACTATAATATAATGGAGGATATTTTCAGTCTTCTTCATCTATGCAAGCACTTTAACACCTAGGATAATTCAGCACCAGCATAGGTGCAGTGCTTCTGAGGAAAGGTATCATCACCCTAGCTGTGACTGCGGTTATATAATGTCGAGGTGTACCGTGATAATGTCATGTAATGGAAACAGGTTTGGGGTTGGTGCACTGTCTGTGGTGGACGTGCTTGGCCGGCCGGATCGCTGCTCATCGTGAACGTCTGTCTTCTCATTATCAAAGACAGTTCACCAACCCAAATCTGTTTCCGTGACCTGACGTTATCACCGTACACCCCGGCAAGTTGGCTGCTGATGTGCCCCTTAGATGCAGGAATCTGATCACACTACGCACCTCAATGTGTGACCATGTTTCCGTCAGCCCCACCATCTTACACTTGATGTTGGAACAGTATGACTGATATGAGGCAGTCTAATGGCCATCAGGAGAAGCACTGGTCTACCTGCTCTGGTCTGGCGGGAGATTAGAAAGAAATAGAGAACACTACAAACGTGAGAGGTTTTGTTACCTTACTTATTGAACCACCCTCGTATTATCGGTATCCAGATGATTGATTGACAATTTATTGGTCGACCAGGTTCAAAAGGTCGACATGTCAGTGGTCAACACGTGTTGTTGTTTTTTCCGTTTTTCACATGTTTTTCCAACATTTGCTTGATTTACTATCCACATGGACCTCTTTTGGGAATAGTAACCTATGGTGAGCAGGGTGAGCCGCCTTACCCGAAGTGTGGGGAGCACACACATTTGTACCGATGGTGGTCACATAACATGGAATATACAAGATTTGGCATATAAAAAAACCCCACTTATGTCGACCATTTTTGTGGCGAATTGTCATGTTGACCGTATCTCCCTGTCGACCTTTTGTACATGTCTTCCATCTGTCATCCAGGTTGATGAATGAACGCATGTTGAATCCTGAATAATAAAACCATACTTATTTGCTTGAGTGAATACCATACTTGTCAGCATACTGCTATTTCATTTTGGTAAAGGCCAATATAGACCCTACGCTAATCACCTGAAATTTAACCTGTATTAGGGTTGAAGAGTTTCCCAGGTTACTGCAGGTGGTGTATAATCGAGGCTTAGGTCCAACTCATGTGTTGATGAAATTAGTGCTGGGGTGTCTACCCGAGAAGGGAAAATAAATCCTCCTCAATGTGAAGAATACATAAATCCAGGGGTGCACTTGCCAGTCTTTTCGTCATATCTTATTTAATTTCACATCACCAATCTTAGAAAAAAAAGTGCAGCATTACCTACTCCTCTTATTGAACATCATTGTAGGGTGCTGCAAAACTTTGCAGGAAAAAAAAACAGTTTACTTAAAATAGGACCTACACATTAGATGGGTAGGAGCAGACAGGTGGAGAGCTTGTGCCATCTTCAGTTGTGTCCTTATACCCCTACTTTTTGTGTTATATGGTGTGAGACACCTGGCGCACATTTGATGATCCCCCACAGTTAGCATTATCGATACTTTGATACATGACACTTGTATCTTATGTGCTTGTACTGGAACAAAATCTGCAGCTGCTGCATTGTAGCACTTTGTATACAGAGTAAAGGCCCCCATCCACTAGTGCGATATGGGCTTTTTTATGCGAGAGAGACTGATTGCGTGAAAAGTGTCACATCACGCTTGTCCTTTTCTTTTGATGCGAGGCACATTCCCGTGCGCCTCGCATTGCAGTCGCAGATCACACGGGCTGACCATAATATTTATCTCAATCGCACAGAAATAGGTTTAATGACGGTAGATCTCATGAGATAAATCACATGTAAAAAATAAACCAAGTAGCAAATCGCAATCGCAGGGCTCCCGGGAAGCTGCCGGCCAGATTGCAGGAAAAAAGGATCCAACTCATTGCTGAGAATAAAACTCCCTAGTGGATGAGGGCCTTTAGACTCAGTCTTGCACACACAGGTGGATCCAGAGGGGGGGCAGCTCCAGCCTCCCCCTGCACACACCGCAAGCTACCTCCCCCACTGCCAGCAGGTCAGAGTCCAGCCCAAATGCCAGCATCGAGTAAGACTGTTACTTATGACGGCGCAGAAGGCTTCATTAGCCCTCACTGCACCGCACAGTATCGCAGCGCTTCCTTCTCCACTTCCTTTACCACCATGCTAGGTGCAGTCAAACTCAGCCTCAGCTTTGAGAAGGCGGTCCGTGTGATTGTGACAGGGCTGTCCTGCACATGTCTTATGCTGCTTGTTGGAGATCCAGCTGGCTGCTTCTGCTAATTGAAGATGGGCAGTTCGTGTCGTGCAGTCTGAGTCCCAGTGCAGTGCCCAAAACAAGGTATGCTGCACCTACCACCACCAACTAAAAACTATAATAATTATATTGTGCTGGGGTGCCTTCCAGGCTCCCATAACTAATGGAACAGGTGACCAACATTTCAAGGCCCAATCAGCCTTTTCATCAGGGTGAAACATTGGCAATAAACCAGGATGCTCTCCTACAGCCAATCATTACCTGATGATGTATTCTGTGAGGCCACACCCCCTGTGATACCACACCCCTTATCTGGGAGCACACATGTCTTAGGTGCATGTAAATCTAACTATTACCGTTCCCTATCATGGTGCCCCCCTTTCATTTTCGTCTGGATCCGCCCCTGCTCGCACACATATATGAATGTTACATATGAAATTAATCCGCACAGTCTCCTTGCGCGTCCTAGCTGCATTGTGTTTCAACTAAGACTCCCAGCGTTAGCAGTGTCTCATGTGACCCGGCGCACCAAGGGGGTCTGTTTGGTGCGACTGCAGCAATGATGTATGAGGACACATCTGTACCTTCCCTTCGGAGAAGTGTTGCTCATATATGTCTCTTTCAATTTGCATAGTGTCTGGTAATGCAGTGTAATGTGTCTGCACTGGCCATGTATACAAGTACAGAGTTTAATGTGGAAACAGAAACTGCAGCTGCTGCCATTATTCTAGTGACTGTACTTTCTGCTAGAACATGTTGGTCAAATTTGTTGCCGCTTGGTAACTTGTGTACTTGCGTGACAGTATGGATGATCTCTGTATGTTCAGAATTGCGAGATTCAACCATGATCTTTGGTCGTGCGTATGCTAAAAGCTTCTTCTGGGTAGATATCTTTGCGCATAGACTGAAATGAGTAAAGGTGGGTACACGCTGGCCGTTATATTGGCCGTTCTCTTGAACGGCCGATATATCGCGGGTCCGTCGGGCAGTGTGTACGGCCGATACATCTCTGAACTCCGTTGTTCACAGACGTATCGCGTCGGCCCCGCAGCACAGACGACGGGCAATATACCTACCGATATATTGGTGCATCGCTGTGTGTGTACGGCCCGTACACATGCTGCGGCAGCCGGCGATTGACAGCTGACACGCCCGCCCAGTTCATAACGTCAGTCCCCGACGGATTGGGCAGTCTGTATGCTCAACACACTGCCCGATTCGTCCATAGATATATCTGCCGATCAATTGATCGGCAGATATATCTATCAGTGTGTACCCACCTTAATATGTGTGTACTGACGACTCGTAAGTGTGCTTATTGTACTATACATTCTCTTGTCCCTTGTAATGTTTAGCAAATGGAAGTTTGTTTGTTTTTTCATAGAAATAACTGTCACAATATTGTTGGTATACGGCTGAACCTAGTTTCTAATGATGGTGACAGTAGGTATTTCAAAACGCACCATTATTTGCTTTCTCTTTGACATAATCACTTTATAGTCAGTAAGTCTAATTAAGGAATGGCCATAGCACTGCAGTTGGGGAGAGTGACTTGTTGGTGAGGGATGTAGGACCACATGGGGTGCATGGCAGAGCAGACAGTGGTGGTGGGATGCGGTTTTGTTACCGGCGGTCAGCATTCAGACGCCTGTGGTGGCATAAATAGCTCCCTACATTTGCTCATACCCTGCACAGAGGGATAACGTAATACTGTGATCCCCATTTAACAAGTGAAAAGCGATTTATCACTCTTTATAATGGTTAAAGGTGCTTATGCGTCTATTAAGGCAGATACCGCAGTTTGTATGAGCAGGAGAAAGCAGCCGAGTGCTGCTCACTAGACTAGGACAAACTGTATTAGCTTTGTATCTAACAGCAAGTGTTGTCTGAGTCTTAAGGTGGGTACACACTAATATATATATCTGCAGATCAATTGATCTAGAGATATATCTATGGACGGATCAGGCAGTGTGTTGTGCATACACACTGCCCGATCCGTCGGGGACTGACGTCATGAAATGGGCGGGCGTGTACACACGCCCGCCCAGTACAGCTGTCAGTCACGGCCGGCCCCCGCAGCATGTGAACGGGTGGGCGGCCGACCGCCCCGTACACACACGGCGATGCGCCAATATATCAGTAGATATATTGGCCGTCGACTGTGCTGCGGGGCCAACGCGATAAGTCTGTGAACGACGGAGTTCACAGACGTATCGGCCGTACACACTGGCCGATGGTCCCGTGATATATCGGCCGTTCAAGAGAATGGCCGATATATCGGCCAGTGTGTACGGGCCTTTACTGCTTGCTGTGAAGATTTAAACTCACCAGGTAATCTCGGCGGCCAGCTGCGCCGGTGAGTGGGAATGTCCCGGCTTATAGCGGGCAACTGCGACATTACCCACAATGTGCATGCTGCCAGTGGGAAGTGTAATGTGGCACCTGTGTCGTGGCCCCCCCTTCCCCTTTAATATATGGGTCCCTGTGTTTGGTTTATAGATCCCCCTGTGCTAGGCTCTGTTAAGCACAGAAAATGTTTTCAGTAAGTGTCCTTTTAATGATGTCAGCACCTGTAGATGTACATCCGGTGTGATCTCAGCTGTTCTGCAAAGATTTCTGCGTGTATTGCTTTTGTATGTAAATCACACACTAGTATGGAGAAATACAATTTGTGATCACACAAAAGAAAATTAACTCTATTTTATGTTGCCTATCCATTCTTTTTTTCCCACTTTCCGATAATTGGTGATCCTTGATCCCTCGGCTGAGGATGGGCGATGTCTGTACAGCACTTATTTCCGTAAAGTGACTTGTGAAATTCCGATCATTCCATCTGTGCGTCTGCCAGTGACAGCTCATATCTATTTCTGTCCCTGCTAAGTCCCCCGGTGTCCACTTTCATGTACTATGAATCATCATGATCTCTCCTGTGTCCCAGTCAGCCATTGTGAACGGTCACTTCATGTCACTATGACTGAGATGGCGAGCAGCATATGTGATTTCAGATAGGTTGCACTCTTTGGACAGGTTTGTATAGGGAAAGTGAGAGAAGGAATACTTGTAAGTCACCTCTGAGGGAATCCCTACAGAGAGCAGGTGATCATCCTGCCAGCTTGGCTGCCACATGTCTCTCCAGCAATCAGGAAGCATCAGTTACTTACTGTAGTTATTGCTCAGCAGTTGTGTGGGCCCATGCAGTCTCTCCCCATAGTACTCAGTGTTAGTACTAGGGAGGCCAATCTCGGGATCGGCGGGATCCCGGGATTTGGGCCCAAAAATGCCGGGATTTGAATCCCGGGATTGGAGCATCCAATCCCGGGTTTCACTGGATTATACTGCGCATGCGCGGCGGCGGGAGGGTGGGTGTGTAAGTAATAGTACTTACTCATTTAGGCAAGCAGCAGCCATGAACAAGTTGAACGCGCGCGGCACTTCAAATGTAGCGTCGGCCGCCAGCCAATCAGAGCTGGCGGACCAGCAGCTAATCAGGGAAGCTGCAGCGGCAGCCAATCAGGAGCGACTGCTGCGGCCGCTTCCCTGATTGGCTGCCGGTCCGCCAGCTCTGGTTGGCTGGCGGCCGGCGCTTCATTTGAACTGCCGCCGCGTTTAGTGTGTTAATGGTTGCCGCCCGTCTAATAGTAAGTACTATTACTTACACACATGATCCTCTCTCCCTCCGTGCAGCCTTCCTCCCTCCCTGCCGTGACCTACACCCTCTGTCCTGAGTCCCGCACCGCTACCTACACCCTCCCTACCTCCCGCACCACTACCTACACCCTCCCTACCTCCCGCACCGCTACCTACACCCTCCCTACCTCCCGCACCACTACCTACACACTCCCTACCTCCCGCACCGCTACCTACACCCTCCCTCCAGCGCTGCTCCCTACAACTTTCTCTAATCCCTACTGCAATCCCGGGATCCCGGGAATCCCGGGATTGACCGTTTTTCAATCCCGAATCCCGGGATTGAAAAAACGGCCCGGGATTGGCCTCCCTAGTTAGTACCTGTACATTTCCCAATCAGCAGTGTAATGTGTTGTAAAGCTGCTGCACAAGGGGCTATAGCAGGTTTCTGAATGTGCTGATATATTTCTATACTGCAACTTAAGACCATGACTGCAGGTACGTCACTACACAGCCTCACAGGGCAATTTAACGTATAGGCACACTGGGCAGCTGCCCAGGGCCCCACAATTCTAGTGGCCTCCGAGCAGGGGTGGGTGGTGCAGCCAGGCAGCATTATCTACTGCCTCACAGCCAGACAATGAATGGCTGTCAGCATGCTGATTGGTGGATTGCTGCAGCTATCCACAAATCAAAGTTCAAGGTATGGAAGCATAGGGAGAGACTGTGCAGGACTGCAGGAGGGGCATGTTATGCTTTTGTTTCATTGGTTCCCATGAATGGGTGGGTAGGGGCCCCAGTGCATTGCTTTGCTCAGGGCCTACAATGCTGGTAAAAAGGCCCTGTGGCGGGGGATAGTAAAGTGTTTCGCTTTGAAAGAAGAAATACAGATTTGATGTGGAGTGAAACAGGGACACAGTCGGAGTAAAAATATTGTGTTATTTTTACATTTATTTATTGGATGGTCTGTATGAAGCTACAGTAAGTATCTGGGTAGACCTATTCTCCCTATGCACAGCAGACCTCCAAACTATACGGATGCTTTAGTCGTCCCCTTTATCCAAATTGACTTTTAAAACAGAGACTGACTAGCCATCACCTCCTTAGTGAATTCAGTGTCCGATATCTGTAGATCTAAGTATTTGAACTTTTAGAGATGTTTTTAAATGTTAGATCATATTTCTTATAGGATCAACTTATAGGTTTGGTAGGCATTTATCCTTTGTAATGTCAAATGTACCCTTGATTGATTTAACAATCTTGAGCCATGGATATACTTAAAATCTGGATCGTTTGAGAACATCTGGTATAGTGGTTTTCAATGGATTATAATTCTTATTAACCAGTATGAAGAGAAATAAGGTTCTGTAATTTTACTGAACACTTCTAGGAAAATACAAAGTAGGGTTTATTTTTAGTTTGGCTTTTTTTTTTCTTTTTCTTTTTTTCTTTCTTTACCCTTTTGATCATCTTTTTAGCAGAGGTTCTTTTTATGACCATTAATGGATCTGTATATCAGTAACAAACTGCAAGGTTAGCTGCCAAATTCTTTTTGTATGAAGTCGGAGTAAGCGGCCAGCATTAGTTACAAAGTGTGTCTGGAAGATAACGCAGAACGTTCTTGTGTTAAATTCAGATCATCTGTAAATGGCACATTCCACTCATCTGCCAGTAATTGAAGTATATGTTTATACCTTTATATACTTTTCTTTTTTCTTCCTGTACCAGAGTGTATGTTTGTGTCTGCCTTCGTTTGTACGTGTCTTAGAATGCCCAGTGCAATAGCTGGTGTGCCCGGTAACGTCGGGTTTATCAGTAGTTATATTTTGGACAGTTTACTGTTGCTGTATCTGTGCAGCAGTGGCCAGGTTTCTGCCCAGCCTGTGAATGGGTGGGCTCTGGTCTGGCTTTAAATAAGGGCATGGAATGTGCTCAAGTTTTGTGTGCGAGTAGATCACTTTCTCTGAACTCCGCTCACCAGCATCTGTTCTCTCTGACAGACAAACTTATAGATGATGAGCATCTGACCAAAGGAGAGCAGGAAAGCCAGCATCTGAAAGGTACAGTAAGTGTCTCTTATGTGTCTGGGGGACGAGATGTGCGTATTGGGATAGAAAGTTATTGTTCATTATACTGCCATTGTTCTCTAACGTTGTGTAGCATGGGTCCTAGCTGACAGTGTAAATGAATATTCTCTCTAATTTAGTAATATACTGTAAGTATAGACTACATGATATGTGTGTATCTTGTTTGACCAACAATAATCATTTGTCTGCACTGTGCAGATGTTGGGGTCTTTATTCTGTATAATGTATATTATTGCAATAACTGCTTAACTCTTTAAAGTGTGCTAAAGATCTATATTGTAATTCTTACAACCTTTAATCGTGACTTTATTCACACTATACTCAGACGTTTGTTGATATACCACTTCAGTCTCAGGACTGTGGAAAGAACACACACACACAGGGAGAACATACAAACTCCACATAGATATCTCTCTGTTTAGGGTCAAACCCACAGTGCTACTGCTTTGCGGCAGCACTGCCGACCACTGTGCTACCGTGCCAAGGCAGCTTTCTAAGTTACCTGTTTGTGGTAGGAGCTCCGTTTTGGATTTTCAGCCCTAGTCTCATTGCATACTAAGCACATTATTAAACCAGTCCAATAACAGCCACGACTGTTGTGAGCAGTATTTGTCTGCCAGCAGTGTTGTGTACTGTGTACTCTTGTCAACTGGCGAGCATCATAAGTCGCATCACATAATGTCTATTTCACACATGCGTGCTATTCGCTCTTGCTATCACTCATATAGTAATAGAACTGTGTACAGTTAAGGTTAGACAAAAGTTTGTAATGAGGTGGAAATTCCCCAGGCCCCCCCAACTCTACACCATCAGAAAATTCCGGCTGCGGTCTAACGCTATCTTAACACAAGGCATTCTATTTTGAGCAGGTTCCCTGTGTTGGATAGATTATAGGTGAGAACTGATACGCCACCCCCTGTCCTTGCTGAGGTTGGCCAGCACACAAAGGGTGACTCTGCTCGGAAGGGATACAGTGTGGGTGTTTGAGTTGCCCCTTTTTGTATCTTGTTCCTCCTTAACTCCACTCATTCCAAAGGGTTTGTGGCACAGTGCCTCAGTCCTTACATGGTACTGCAGGATACACTTGTACGCTGAGCTGATAAGTGCCAGAGATGGGGGAGATTTGTAAACCATTGTTTCCTGCCTTATCACTTCTATGCTTTAGAGCAGGGGTGGGTAACCTCCGGCTGTGGGCCGTATAAGGCCCGCAAAGCCGTTTGTTCCAGCCCACCCACTGCTGTATGTCAGCGAGACACGCCGCCCCTCAGTCCAGCTGCGGCGTGTCTCCGCTGTCAGGGCAGGGAGGAGAGCGCAGCTATGTCCGGCGGCAGCGGCGGGTACGATCTCAAACCAGCCGCCGGTTTGTGAGCCGATCAGGAGCCACCGCTGCCGAATCCACGAGCTCTGATCGGCTCACGAACCAGCGGATAGTTTGAGGAACTAGACGACTATGCCTGACATAGCTGCGCTCTCCTCCTGCCCTGACCCCTGACACGCCGCACCGGATGGAGCTCCCCTCCCCTGACACAGCAGCAGCAGCTGTGAGCAGCACAGTGGGGTGGGGTTGCTTTTGTGTATCGGGCACTGTGGTGGCATTTGTGTATCTGGTACTGCACTGGCATATGTGTATCACGTCCCATTTTAATTGGCTACACTGATTTTTTTTTTTGGCGCGCGCACCCAGTACCACTAAGGGGCATAATTACGGGGGCAGGCTAGTTTTTAAGTTGAAAATTTTTGTATGACCCTTGGTAGTAAAAAGGTTCCCCACCCCTGCTTTAGAGGTTCTGACCCTGATTTAATTATGGGTTACCCTTTGCCTCTTTACTCGTTGGGAATGCTGAGACTTATAGTTCCACAGCAGCTCCGATTCCACAAATTGCAGCTTTAAAAAATTACCTGCCTGTACCCCTCTGTAACATAACTTTCAGCAGCAGGTAAGTTATTGGAGCTTTAAACCTTTCTGTGAAGGACAGTGGTGTGCACAGATTCCTATATTATACTGCACTGCCACAGAGGCCACTGTGAGAGTTGTGGGGAGATGCATCAAATCCTGGAGAGAGATAAAGTGTAGAAGTTGCCCATACTGTGCCAACCAATCGGCTACTGTCCTCTTACAGGCTGTTCTAAAAAAAAAAATGACAGAAGCTTATTAGTAGCTATGAGCATCTTCTACACTTTATCTCTCTCCAAGATTTGATATATCTTCCCCTTAATCTATAAGATGATAGCGCTGGCAGTAAAAATATTAGAAGTACAGTAGCATCTAGATTTTGATGCAGTGAGCCACGTCTTTGTGTTACATGGATGCAGCTGTGCTAATACTATTTGGTAGAAATACTTCATTTTAGGTTTGCCGTCTCATTAAATACAATTGGTTTTCATTCTGCCGCCTTTCCTGTTTCCTTTTGCGCGCACAATGAAGGCAGGGTTGGCTGTGCTGCCCTGTTTATGAACGCTTGACCGCTTGGAATAGGATAGCCACATACTCTGCCAACAGGGTACACACAAACCACTGTTGCCTTGTAGTGTGACAAAAGACGTCTCTGTAAGGTTCCTGCGTTTGTGATGAGCCAAAGCCTGTGATGGCTGGTTACTTTGGGGGGTTCCTGACTATAGACAGACAGTTAAAAGATAGACAGTCACTATATGGTCGACGGTCAAAAGTCAGACACAAAAAAAAAAGTGTTTTTTGTTTTTCTGTGTTTCTCTGACGTCCTAGTGGATGCTGGGACTCCGTAAGGACCATGGGGAATAGCGGCTCCGCAGGAGACAGGGCACAAGAATAAAAGCTTTAGGATCAGGTGGTGTGCACTGGCTCCTCCCCCTATGACCCTCCTCCAAGCCTCAGTTAGATTTTTGTGCCCGAACGAGAAGGGTGCAGGCTAGGTGGCTCTCCTGAGCTGCTTAGAATAAAAGTTTAATTTAGGTTTTTTTATTTTCAGTGAGTCCTGCTGGCAACAGGCTCACTGCATCGTGGGACTAAGGGGAGAAGAAGCGAACTCACCTGCGTGCAGAGTGGATTGGGCTTCTTAGGCTACTGGACATTAGCTCCAGAGGGACGATCACAGGTACAGCCTGGATGGGTCACCGGAGCCGCGCCGCCGTCCCCCTTACAGAGCCAGAAGAGACGAAGAGGTCCGGTGAAATCGGCGGCAGAAGACAATCCTGTCTTCAGACTAAGTTAGCGCACAGCACCGCAGCTGTGCGCCATTGCTCTCAGCACACTTCACACTCCGGTCACTGAGGGTGCAGGGCGCTTGGGGGGGGAGCGCCCTGAGACGCAATATAAATGATAATACCTTAGGTGGCAAAAGAATACATCACATATAGCTCCTGGGCTATATGGATGTATTTTAACCCCTGCCATTTTTACACAAAAAAGCGGGAGATAGGCTCCGCCCCTTCACGACGTCCTTATCTCCTCAGCACACAAGCGCCATTTTCCCTCACAGTTCCGCTGGAAGGAAGGCTCCCTGACTCTCCCCTGCAGTCCTGCTTCAGAATCAGGGTAAAAAAGAGAAAGGGGGGCACTATTGGCAGCAAATGACAATATAAACAGCAGCTATAAGGGAATAACACTTATATAAGGTTATCCCTGTATATATATATAGCGCTGGGTGTGTGCTGGCAGACTCTCCCTCTGTCTCTCCAAAGGGCTCGTGGGGTCCTGTCCTCTATCAGAGCATTCCCGGTGTGTGTGCTGTGTGTCGGTACGTGTGTGTCGACATGTATGAGGAGGAAAATGATGTGGAGGCGGAGCAATTGCCTGCGTTAGTGATGTCACCCCCTAGGGAGTCGACACCTGACTGGATGATCGTGTTCAAACAATTAAGTGATAATGTCAACACTTTGCAAAAAACTGTTGACGACATGAGACAGCCGGCAAATCAATTAGTGCCTGTCCAGGCGTCTCAGACACCGTCAGGGGCCCTAAAACGCCCGTTACCTCAGTGGGTCGACACAGACCCAGACACAGATACGGAGTCTAGTGTCGACGGTGATGAGTCGAACGTAATGTCCAGTAGGGCCACACGTTACATGATCACGGCAATGAAGGAAGCATTGCACATTTCTGACACTACAAATACCACTAAGAAGGGTATTATGTGGGGGGTGAAAAAACTACCAATAGTTTTTCCTGAGTCAGATGAATTGAATGAGGTATGTGATAAAGCGTGGGTTTCTCCCGACAAAAAACTGCTAATTTCTAATAAATTATTGGCACTATATCCTTTCCCATCAGAGGTTAGGACACGTTGGGAAACACCCCCTAGGGTAGATAAGGCGCTCACACGTTTATCTAAACAAGTAGCGTTACCGTCTCCTGATACGGCCACCCTCAAAGAACCAGCTGATAGAAGGCTGGAAAATATCCTAAAAAGTATGTACACACATACTGGTGTTATACTGCGACCAGCAATCGCTTCAGCCTGGATGTGCAGTGCTGGAGTCGCGTGGTCGGATTCCCTGACTGAAAATATTGATACCCTGGATAGGGACAATATATTGTTAACTATAGAGCATTTGAAGGATGCATTACTATATATGCGTGATGCACAGAGGGATATTTGCACCCTGGCATCAAGAGTAAGTGCTATGTCCATCTCTGCCAGAAGAACGTTATGGACGCGTCAGTGGTCAGGGGATGCGGATTCAAAACGACATATGGAAGTATTGCCATATAAAGGGGAGGAGTTATTTGGGGCTGGTCTTTCGGACCTGGTGGCCACGGCAACGGCTGGAAAGTCCACCTTCTTACCCCAGGTCACTTCACATCAACAGAAAAAGACACCGTCTTTTCAAACTCAGTCCTTTCGTTCCCATAAATACAAGCGAGCAAAAGGCCATTCCTTTCTGCCCCGGGGCAGAGGAAGGGGAAAAAGACTGCACCATGCAGCCGCTTCCCAGGATCAGAAGCCTTCCCCTGCTTCTGCCAAGTCTTCAGCATGACGCTGGGGCTTTACAAGCAGACTCAGGCTTGGTGGGGGCCCGTCTCAAGAATTTCAACGCGCAGTGGGCTCACTCGCAAGTGGATCCCTGGATTCTACAGGTAGTATCGCAGGGGTACAAACTGGAATTCGAGGCGTTTCCCCCTCGCCGGTTCCTGAAGTCTGCTCTGCCAAAGTCTCCCTCCGACAGGGAGGCAGTTCTGGAAGCCATTCACAAGCTGTATTCCCAGCAGGTGATAATCAAGGTACCCCTCCTACAACAAGGAAAGGGGTATTATTCCACGCTGTTTGTGGTACCGAAGCCGGACGGCTCGGTGAGACCAATTTTAAATCTGAAATCCTTGAACACTTACATAAAAAGGTTCAAATTCAAGATGGAATCACTCAGAGCGGTGATAGCGAACCTGGAAGAAGGGGACTATATGGTGTCTCTGGACATCAAAGATGCTTATCTCCACGTCCCAATCTACCCTTCTCACCAAGGGTATCTCAGGTTTGTAGTACAAGACTGTCATTATCAGTTTCAGACGCTGCCGTTTGGGTTGTCCACGGCACCTCAGGTCTTTACCAAGGTAATGGCCGAAATGATGATTCTTCTTCGAAGAAAAGGCGTATTAATTATCCCTTACTTGGACGATCTCCTGATAAGGGCAAGGTCCAGGGAACAGTTAGAAGTCGGAGTAGCACTATCTCAGATAGTGTTACGTCAGCACGGGTGGATCCTAAATATTCCAAAATCGCAGCTGATTCCAACGACACGTCTTCTGTTCCTAGGAATGATTCTGGACACAGTCCAGAAGAAGGTTTTTCTCCCGGAGGAGAAGGCCAAGGAGTTATCCGAGCTAGTCAGGAACCTCCTAAAACCAGCCCAGGTGTCAGTGCATCAGTGCACGAGGGTCCTGGGAAAAATGGTGGCTTCTTACGAAGCAATTCCATTCGGAAGATTCCATGCAAGAACGTTTCAGTGGGATCTACTGGACAAATGGTCCGGTTCGCATCTTCAGATGCAGCAGCGGATAACCCTGTCACCAAAGACAAGGGTGTCTCTCCTGTGGTGGTTGCAGAGTGCTCATCTTCTAGAGGGCCGCAGATTCGGCATTCAGGATTGGATCCTGGTGACCACGGATGCAAGCCTGAGAGGCTGGGGAGCAGTCACACAGGGAAAAAACTTCCAGGGCTTGTGGTCAAGCATGGAAACATCTCTTCATATAAACATTCTGGAACTACGGGCCATTTACAATGCCCTAAGTCAAGCGAAACCCCTGCTTCAGGGTCAGGCGGTATTGATCCAATCGGACAACATCACGTCAGTTGCCCACGTAAACAGACAGGGCGGCACGAGAAGCAGGAGGGCAATGGCAGAGGCTGCAAGGATTCTTCGCTGGGCGGAAAATCATGTGATAGCTCTGTCAGCAGTGTTCATTCCGGGAGTGGACAACTGGGAAGCAGACTTCCTCAGCAGACACGACCTTCACCCAGGAGAGTGGGGACTTCACCCAGAAGTCTTCCACCTGATTGTAAACCGTTGGGAAAAACCAAAGGTGGACATGATGGCGTCACGTCTAAACAAAAAATTAGACAGATATTGCGCCAGGTCAAGGGACCCTCAGGCAATAGCGGTGGACGCTCTGGTGACACCGTGGGTGTACCAGTCAGTGTATGTGTTCCCTCCTCTGCCTCTCATACCAAAAGTACTGAGAATCATAAGAAGGAGAGGAGTAAGAACGATACTCGTGGTTCCGGATTGGCCAAGAAGGACTTGGTACCCGGAACTTCAGGAGATGCTCACGGAAGACCCGTGGCCTCTACCTCTAAGAAAGGACCTGCTCCAGCAGGGGCCTTGTCTGTTCCAAGACTTACCGCGGCTGCGTTTGACGGCATGGCGGTTGAACGCCGGATCCTGAAGGAAAAAGGCATTCCAGATGAAGTCATCCCTACCCTGGTCAAAGCCAGGAAGGATGTAACCGCAAAACATTATCACCGCATTTGGCGAAAATATGTTGCGTGGTGTGAGGCCAAGAAGGCCCCTACAGAGGAATTTCAACTGGGTCGTTTCCTCCATTTCCTGCAAACAGGACTGTCTATGGGCCTAAAATTAGGGTCCATTAAGGTTCAAATTTCGGCCCTGTCGATTTTCTTCCAGAAAGAACTGGCTTCAGTACCTGAAGTTCAGACATTTGTAAAAGGGGTACTGCATATACAACCTCCTTTTGTGCCTCCAGTGGCACCTTGGGATCTCAATGTTGTTTTGAGGTTCCTTAAGTCACATTGGTTTGAACCACTCACCACTGTGGACTTAAAATATCTCACATGGAAGGTGACGATGCTGTTAGCCCTGGCTTCAGCCAGGCGTGTGTCAGAATTGGCGGCTTTATCATATACTGTAAAAGCCCTTACTTAATTTTTCATTCTGACAGGGCAGAATTGAGGACTCGTCCTCAATTTCTCCCTAAGGTGGTTTCTGCTTTTCACATGAACCAACCTATTGTGGTGCCTGCGGCTACTAGGGACTTGGAGGACTCCAAGTTACTTGACGTTGTCAGGGCCCTGAAAATATATGTTTCCAGGACGGCTGGAGTCAGAAAGTCTGACTCGCTGTTTATCCTGTATGCACCCAACAAGCTGGGTGCTCCTGCTTCTAAGCAGACTATTGCTCGTTGGATTTGTAGTACAATTCAACTTGCACATTCTGTGGCAGGCCTGCCACAGCCTAAATCGGTAAAAGCCCATTCCACAAGGAAAGTGGGCTCATCTTGGGCGGCTGCCCGAGGGGTCTCGGCTTTACAACTTTGCCGAGCAGCTACTTGGTCAGGGGCAAACACGTTTGCTAAATTCTACAAATTTGATACCCTGGCTGAGGAGGACCTGGAGTTCTCTCATTCGGTGCTGCAGAGTCATCCGCACTCTCCCGCCCGTTTGGGAGCTTTGGTATAATCCCCATGGTCCTTACGGAGTCCCAACATCCACTAGGACGTCAGAGAAAATAAGATTTTACTTACCGATAAATCTATTTCTCATAGTCCGTAGTGGATGCTGGGCGCCCATCCCAAGTGTGGATTGTCTGCAATACTTGTACATAGTTATTGTTAACAAAATCGGGTTATTGTTGTTGTGAGCCATCTTTTCAGAGGCTCCTTCGTTGTTATCATACTGTTAACTGGGTTCAGATCACGAGTTGTACGGTGTGATTGGTGTGGCTGGTATGAGTCTTACCCGGGATTCAATATCCTTCCTTATTATGTACGCTCGTCCGGGCACAGTATCCTAACTGAGGCTTGGAGGAGGGTCATAGGGGGAGGAGCCAGTGCACACCACCTGATCCTAAAGCTTTTATTCTTGTGCCCTGTCTCCTGCGGAGCCGCTATTCCCCATGGTCCTTACGGAGTCCCAGCATCCACTACGGACTATGAGAAATAGATTTATCGGTAAGTAAAATCTTATTTTTTTACAACTTTTGCCTCAATTACTATCCATGTCACAAACTATTACCTTTTAGTAAAGTTGTAGTGAGCGGAGCGAGACACCGAGCCCGAAGCATGGCGAGCGTAGCGAGGGGACGAATTTCACTAAATTTGGGTTAAAAATGTTTAAAAACACAAAATATCAAAACAATTATTCTTTTTTTTTTTTGTCTGACTTTTGACCCTGTCTGTTGACTGTCGACCATATAGTGTCTAACTAATGACTGTCTATCTTTTAACTGTCTATGAGCTATACCACACCCGCTTTATGTGCACTGTAGTGTAGCATTAGGTGATATAAGACACTATTTGATTAGGATGCTTCAAGGCTATCCGTGATAATTCCACAGTACACGGCAGGTCGGAGATCACAGTGCACGGTGTGGGAGATCCTCCCTTGCTTGTTACTTGTATATGATTTACAATCAGGGTGCAGTCTCATGCCTTCGGTTATAATAACAGTGCTGTGCTTGTTATCACTATGTCTCTCTCAGACTGTACAGAGTTCCAGGGTTAACACCAGTTTTATTTATATGCCATAGTGTATAGTAACCTGTACAGACCTCTAAAGCCGTGTTATGTGTATAATATCATGGGCTCGCTGTGTGTTACTCATCTCTGTCTAATCACTACCTATTCAAGTGTCCTGTATTATACTGAGATCTAAACTGTCCATACGCACAAGCCATAACTAGGTTTTAACGGGGTTATGTCATAGATTTGTGAGGAAAATCGAAAATATGGGTAATTGATTGCTTTATCAGTAATGTATATATTTGATTAAGTAGATAAATGGTAACATAGGGGACATGTATGTGTGGAGGAGGGGGTGGTATTCTTAGTAACTATTCACATGGTTGTCATTCATCAAGTGTTAGAAGATAAAGTAATCTGGTTGCTAAGGACTACAGTTTCCTTAATTAGCTGCAAATGTTTAGGCTAAGGTATTAAAATGGAAAAGTTTTTGCTGTGGGAGTTTACGGAGCTTAAAATCAGTCAGGAATCTGTCAATAAGCCTATTTATTTATCTGTAGTCTGGTAACTAAGATTTCTTGTCATCTGATAACAGTGGGGTAAGGTTAACCAGGGCAGAGGGAGGGGGGGGGGGGGGGGATAATTACTTGAGTGTAATTATTGTGAAGGTTGCATAGCATCCAGTTAGCATCAGACACTAATTGGTCTTGCATTACTTTACTGTATGTATTTAAAGTACAGTTTGACTTAGTGTACAGTATATGCATCGGTCACATAGTAAAGTATCTTTTATTTCTGTGCTGCCACAAGGTATCCGCAGTATGTGAAGTGGATAACAGTATAGTGGAACATTACAACATAAGATAACAAAACAGTACAACCAAATGCAGGGTGGAGTTTTGGGGTTAGTGAGGGGAAGGGAAGAGTGATGCATTAAGGCTAATGAAGCAAGTAATGAAAATTCAGGCAGGAGTAAAGAGTAAATAATTTTGCAGTTATCTTGTACCCAAAAAGTTGTTGGGAACTGGGAGACTGGAATGTAGGTGCACAGATACAGTGCTAAAGGTAGAGAACAGGGGAAGATGAGGGCTTACATTCTAAAGGGAGGGGCATACCCAGGAGTGTGAACTTGGAAGGAAGTAGGCGGAAGGTTAGAGGGGTAGAGTACTGAGGTATAAGGGTATCTGATAGGCTGTTATGAGGAGTTGAGTTTAAGGGCCCATTTTTATGAAGGAATGGAATTGATGGAAGGATAGAATAACAATTGGAAAGGTAGAGTCCATGGCAAAAGTGAATATTATAGACTTGTATAGGGATACAACTAGGGAAGGGTAGAGACTGGCCAAGGCTGGGACAAGGGCACTGAGGTTATGTTTTGTGAGTGTAGTTTTGGGAGGAGGGCATAGGGGAAGCAACAGACTAAAGCGGAGGAGGTGATAAGGTGAAAGAGGACTTGGTGGATTCAGATATGTCTCCGCCTTTGGAGAGGAAGTGAGGGAGCAAGGCAGCAATGTTATCTTGCAAGTGAGCGGACAGTACATGATCATCTCAGGAAAGTGAACTGGATGGAAGAGGTGGATCAAATGGAACTCAAAGGAAAAGAGGAAGGTTTCAGGTGGAAGATGCATTGGTGGGATAGGAGGACTCCTATGCCACCTCCTCGCCAGTTCCCAAGGTGGGGGGGGAGCCAAGTTTCTTTGAAAACAAGGAGCTTGAGGGAGTTGCCAATTTATGTGGTCATGGATGCGGACCAGTTTATTACATACTTAGAGTTTTAAGGGGTGCAGGAGGGGTAAATGGATTGGAATGTAGGAATATGGATGAGGTTGGCAATAATATGGGTATGTGGTACTGGGCTGAGGAGGATGAAGGGAGGCAGGATGAGGTGAGCACAAAGGTCTGTGCTAGGAGTGAAATAGATATGAGCACAAGGAAGTGAACGGATGAGTGTACTGGCAAAGGAAGAAGGCATTGAGGTATAGAGCGATGTATAACGGAGGGGTAAGGAGACTGTTAATGGTTCAGAGGATCAAATCAGAAAGATGAGCTAGGGCGATGATCAAACAAGTGAGGTGGCAAGGAATGGACCAGCGAAGGGAGGAAAGGGAATGAGGGGGAAAGAGAGTGGATGAGCCAGGTAGCTTCATGGTAGCAGAACAGAGGGGCGAGTGAGAGTTCAGATCAAACAATGGCCACAATAATATGAAATTAATTTATCCAACTTTTTTTTGTGTGTGACATCTGTAGGGAGTCCAGTGGACGTGAAAGATTCAGATTTATCAGACACACTCAGTCCCAGCAAGGAGAAGAGCAGTGACGACACTACAGGTATTTTGCCATATGCTAATGTAATAAACCCCACTTCTGGTGCATTTTGCGATAGTTGTATACTGTAGCTGTGTGATTTAGACACATAGATACATAGAATTTGACGACCGATAAAAAACACTTGGCCCATTTAGTCTGACCTTTTTTTTTTTTTTTACCGTATTTTTACCTCAAACCTTATTTGATCCTTATTTCCTTGTAAGGTTGTCCTTATGTCTATCCCGTGCATGTTTAAATTGCTCTACTGTCGTCGCCTCTACCACTTCTAACGGGAGGCAATTCCACTTGTCCACTACCCTTTCTGAAGTAATTTTTCCTCAAATTTCAACTGAACCTACCTCCCACCAGTTTCAGTGCATGCCCTCGTGTTCTAATACTTCTCTTCATTTGAAGAATGTTTCCCTCCTGGACATTGTTAAAACCCTTGATATATTTGAAAGTTCCTGTCATGTCCCCCCTTTCCCTTCTCTGCTACAAACTATACATATTGAGATTTTTTTTGTCTTTCTGGGTATGTTTTGTGATGTAGGTCATGCACCATTTTAGTTGCCCATCGTTGTACAGTCTCTAATGTATCAATGTCCTTCTGAAGATATGGCCTCCAGAATTGAACACAGTATTTTAGGTGATGTCGTACCAATGACCTATGAAGTGGCATTATTTCTTTCTGCTGCTGATTCCTCTCCCTATGCAACCAAGCATCTGAGTAGCCTTCCTCCATTGCTTTGTTACATTGCTTTCCTGCCTTTAAGTTACCTGAGATAGTGACTCCTAAATCCCTTTCCTCCTCAATAGTTTCCAGTATAGTGCCATTAATACTATATTTAGCCTTTGACCCAAGCACATGCAGGCTCAATCTAGCACCGGCGATAGCGATGATGAAACCGACTGCCCTTAAGTCGGAGAAACGCGTTAATTAGGGCTGGAGCTACAACTTTATGGTCCTGACCATCTCCACAATTGTTACTGGGCTGACTGTCGACCATCTCCGCCACCTACAGCCGCGTCTGCTTCCCCCCCCCCCCCCCCCCCCCCCCGGGACCTGCCAACGTCCGCTCATTACCACACCTGAGACCTGCCATCGTCTCCACACTGCTACTCCTGCATCGCCTGGCCTCCTGAGTGCTACAGGATACGGCTTTTTTCCATCATACTTGCGGTGCTGCAGACACCTGAGACCTGCCATCGTCTCCACACCGCTGCTCCCGCACTGCCTGGCCTCCTGATTGCTACAGGATACGGCTTCTGCTCATCATTAACATCTGCGGTGAGCTTCTAGTTGTTATGTGTGGGGGTTGAAAAGTGAAGCAGTACGTTGGCTTGGAGATATCAATATCAATCTCATTAATGGTGGCGTCTAATTTCCCTCTTAAAACACACCTTTTCCAGTACAACTTATACGGAGGCATTTTAATCCACGGTGGACTTTGTTCTCTAAACAGAGTTTGAAGTGAGACGTCTCTTCATTAATACTCTGTATTAGTTCCACTAATATTAATTGGATACTCCATGCTTCACTAAAGATGGGACATTCTTATTAATTACTAGGGATGGTCAGTCGATTATATGCTCCATAATCAGCTATTTTCTTGTTTATTGATTGTATGTATTTTTTAAACATTTTAATAAATTGTATTTATCTATTCAGCACCTTGCGCTCTCTTACATAGTTATAATTATATTATAAAATATATTTTTCAAACACTGCATGTAACATGGCAGGTAGGAGCTGACTGGCTGGTACTTTATCTCTCTCTGATGCAGATAAAACTTGAGTCTTTGCACTGCACGTGTTCACGAGACGACTAAAATGGATTGTTTGAAGGTTTTTATCGTTTCATCCACAGTACATGGCTACAACTTTGAAGATTTTTTTTTATTATTATGAAGCAAACAACAAATAGGACAAAATAACAGAAAACTTCAGCATGCATAACTATTCACTCCCTAAAGTCAGTACTTTGTAGAGCCACCTTTTGCGGCAATTACAGCTGCAAGTCGCTTTGGGGAAGTCTCTATGAGCTTGCCACATCTTGCCACTGGGATTTTTGCCCATTCATCAAGGCAAAACTGCTCCAGCTCCTTCATGTTGGATGGTTTCTGCCTGTGAACAGCAATCTTCAAGTCTGACCACAGATTCTCAATTGGATTGAGATCTGGTCTTTGACTAGGCCATTCCAACACATTTAAATGTTTCCACTTAAACCACTCGAGTGTTGCTTTAGCAGTATGCTTCAGGTCATTGTCCTGCTGGAAGGTGAACCTTCGTCCCAGTCTCAAATCACAGGCAAACGTTTAAAAAAGGGGAATTACCGCGCTGTTGCCGGGATTTAAGTGTTTGAGCTGCCCTGAATAAAAAGAACAATTTAAATAGATGCTAACATTATATTAAAACAAGGCGCTTGTAACAATGTGTATTCTATTTTGCAACAATTAAATGTTGCAATACTGTAGTGCAATACCTGTAAAAAAGAAAAGGATTAGTAATGTTTACAGCTCCTTTTATGTTTATTTTCAGTCCTGCCGGATTTTTCTATAATACCGGCTCCTTATCCCATTAAGATCTCTGTACTGGGTGTACCGCTGCTTGTTTCAGCTCCGTCTCCAATGTGCCGTGCTGTGCTGCGGCGGCTGTTCGGAATCCCGGCTTGTGAAGCGGAGGGGAGAGAGGTTGTTTCTTCTATGCTCTCTGTCTCCGGAGCTGAAACAAGCAGCGGTCACGAAGAAGAAACACTTCACCGCTTGGAGTAAAGATCTCATCCCACCACTGCTGAACACAAGGTGGATAGTATAGGGAAAGATAGGGTAACCATCACCCCTGACTTGTTTGGAGAGCTCCTTGGTCTTCGTGGTGTGATGCCGCTTGCTTAGTGGTGTTGCAGCCTCAGGGGCCTTTCAGAAAAGGTGTGTTTATACTGACAGATCATGTGACACTTAGATTGCACACAAGTTAACTTCATTTCACGAATTATGTGACTTCTGAAGGTAATTGGTTGCACCAGAACATTTGAGGGGATTCATAACAAAGGGGGTGAATATATATGCACATGCCAATTTTCACATTTTTTATTTCTAAAAATTATTTTTAAAATTTTTTTTTCTTATTTCATTTCACCAACTTAGACTATTTTGTGCATATCCATCACATAAAATTCAGATAAAAAATAAATAAATTACAGGTTGTAATGTAACAAAATAGGTTAAAAGCCAAGGGGGGTTAATTCTTTATGAAGGGACTGTAACTCAGTCACATCTCCACTTGCTGCTAAATAGGTGTAACTGGCTGTTTGCACTAATCTAAGCTTTAGTAAGAGCTGAATTACAGGCTAGTTGCAGAGTTGTGCAGAAGTGGAAACACACCTCTTCTTGTATAGATCTCTTGCCCCAAGGTCAGGACTGGTGCATGGTACGGTGAAGTTACATAGAAGCAAACAAGTCTGCATATGGGTGAATATTCGCAAATTGTTACATACACGTAATGTGGGTGTAATTATGGTAGAGTTGCATTTATCACTACGTTAGCCCCACAAGGGGCTTTTCCTTATATACAGAGTTTCTCCTCTTGGCGGCTTCTGTGTGAGTAATGCAGGCACATCTCACTGTGTACATACAGGCCAAAGAACAGTATTTGAGAGCCTTTCCCATGTTATTTTTAGACTATTTTATATATAAAGTAGTATCTCCCCTTTTATTGTACTCCTTTCCTATTTCTGTCATGCGTTTCTCTCCGTACCTGCCAGCTTCAGGGAGCTGTACAGTGTATTTGATGTTAATGAAGAGGATCCCACTAAAAGACAGGGTTGTCTGAGTTTTGTTTAAAGAAAGAAGAATTCGGCTGTTACTTTTCTGTTGTCCTCCCAATAGAACAAGTTACTGGTAGTGGCCTGGTCAGAACCTGATGAAGCATTTTTTACTTTTCTTGCATAATATTACTTTACTTTTTGGGGGCATGGCCTGGCACCATACCTGGTGACAGTCCACGCTGGCTGATAGAGGCTGCGGAGCCGGGACAGGCCTCCTGCTTCTCTGCGGGTTGCGGCCTATCATCCCCTTGGAAGCCGGGACCTGGATTACAGCCGCCTGCTAGAGAGACCGGATACCGCGATCGGACTCCGTGGCTGCTTGGGAGCATTAGGAGAGGAGTCTCGCCACCCTGGGACTGCCCATCCGCACTTACCTAGATGTGTACCGTGACACGCTGACAGACGGAAGGCTCCCAGTAAGCTGTATTGGGTTGCGGCGCTGAAGCCACCCGCTGCTGCCCCTCTTGATCCTCCTTCTCTCCTGTGGAGCTGAGACGCACTAAGCGCCTGTCACATCCCAGCATCTAGGCCTGTTCACACTACGGCCTCTGTTTACTTGGGTTGTACGGGTGCTGATTGCCTCCTTCTAAGGCTGCAGTGCAGCCTTTCCTATACAGCCAGGCTCTGAGGCGCCATGTCACTCCCGGCTATCCTGATGCTTAAACAAGCAGCTCCATAATCGCATTAATTTTTATATAATTCTTATTCACATATTCCCTCACTGTGATCTTTGTGTGCTACTACTATTATGCCCTGAGCTGGTGCTGGGTGACATCTACCGGCCGTGGTCACTATTCATTGGGGGCTCCTCAATACAGTCCGGGACTCTTACACCTGCGACACCTATTTTATATCAATATTGGGATCTATGCTTCTAAGTTTTTCACCCTCTGGAATTTGGAGATGCTGCTGGTCAGGTCTTTAATTTTCCCTGTGAATACCTATCTGTGATGTACATGTGAGATATACCTGGGTTACTGCGGGGCACTGGGTTCTACCTCATCTTCCTTCCCTCATCCTCAAATACATTATCACTCACTCCCATTAAACTACAGCTCTGTTTTCTCTGTATATTCATATTATGTTGCTCAGAACTGTTCTGGACATGGCTAATAAGAATCGTAAAGCTCCCCATGGAGATTCATCCTCCTCCTTCGGCCCTAAACGGGGCAAAAATGCGAATCAACAACCAGTTTCACCAGTAACTGTACAGGAATCTGGGTTCTCCCCGTCTAGATCCGATTCTACTATACCTGCTGATGCTGATCCATATGACTCATTAGTGCAAAGGATAGCGACCATGTTTCAAGTTGAGTTACGAGCGGCTGTACAAGAACTTAAAACAGAAATTTAAGGTTCAATTTCTGTTAAAACAGAAATTTAACAGAAAGAGATTCAAGGTTGATTCTTCCTCTTCCCTTCAGAAGCATCTCATACCACTTTTACATTCGCAGCTTCGGGTCATTCCCGGGTTTGTGTCCCGGTATATTTGCCGGGACACATTCCCGGGAATGACCCTTTTACATTCACGGCCCGACCCGGCATATTGCCGGGTCGGTGACGTCACCGCTGATGCTACCGGAGGCGGTTCTTGGAGATAATCTTCTCCAAGCACTGCATCCTCCTATGCAGAAAACGGGTGCCGGGTCGCCTTGACCTGTTATACCCGTTCACACTGCACAGCTTCTCAGGACGGTCCCTGTACCCATTCACACTCACAAAAATCCCGGGATGATGCGCGTTCACGTGCAATATCCCGGGATTTTTCTGCGAGTGTAAAAGGGGTATCAGAGGTTTATTCATGTGTTTGTCCTATGGATGGCTCATCCATTATAACAAGTCCAGGCTAATTCCTGCTCCACTGTGTTTGTCTTTGGACGACTTTCAACAAAACTCTAAACACCATTCAGAAGTTGAGATGCCTGGTCAGGGCTCAACTGACTCTCTAACCAATTTTGGTGCAGTTACCTAGGAGAGTATTAGAAAATGATGGTGCTTACTTTCAAGGCAGTCTGGTTTTCTTCAGTTTCAAGATAGGTCCTGAGAGACTTGTTAGCGAAATGGAACAAGTTTCATTACAACTTGTTCAACCAATTAGCTTTTTTCCTGTGAGGAAAGTCATTTCTTTAGTGGCCGAAGGACCATCTTTGCTGAGGTTGTACAATTTCAATTCAATACCATCTTCATGGGCTTTGGTCAGGACAGGAAACACAGCTTCCAATAAAGGCCCTAGGACTACGATCATTAACTGTCTCTGTTAATGAAAAACAGTATAGAACAACAGGGACCATGAATATGGGATTCTTCTATCTTTAGACTGGCCAGCAGAGCATTGTATATCAAAATTCTTAAAGTGGCACGTGGTCCAGCTTGGCTTCTACCATTTAAGAGGATATCCTATCTGGGACCATTCCTGCATACAAATTTATGGTCTGGCTATTTAAGCAATGCTGTTAAAGTAGGTCTTGCAGATTCTGTAATTTAAACTATGATCAGTCATGTAAACCTATTGACCAGAAATTACAGTATCATAGATACACCTATCCGTTGTGAAATAAATTTTTCCATTTCCACCATTAAACCTTTACAAGCTACTCCTCACCTTACAAAAAACTTAATTTGTTAAAGTTCAAGTCTCTGCTCTGTCAGTGTTCTTCCATATTTTCTTCTGACAGCTGTGTATGGATTTTACCGAAGTCTTGCCTACTTTGCATAAATCTTCTTTAGAACCCTTGCAGACTCCGAAGCTTACGTTTCTTTGCCATAAAATAGCTTACTTTGGCAGTTTCAGCTGCTGGAATTGAGGACTCTTTCCTATCGATCACTTTGTTATTTTTTCATGAAGGACATTTGTTTGAACAAATTCTTCCAACCTACAGTTGGCAGGGTATTCTGAGGTTTTCTACAGGAGAAACAACCTGATAAGTAAGTCATTTAGTGCCTTTTGAACGGTGGGGTACATATGTGGTCTCAGTAGAACAACTGTGCCTTGTTGCAACCTGGTCATTTGGCCATATCTTCACAAAGATGTATAGGTTGAGTGGTTTGTCATCCAGGAATTCTTCTTCAGGCAAAACTTTTGGCATTCTGTTATTTCACAGTGCTCCAACACTCAGGAAATGTATTGCTATATCCCCATTGTTCTGGGTCCCCCAATATTCTTTAGAGAACATGGAATTTTTACATTTTAAACTTTTTTTCTTAGCCCATCGGTGGATACTGGGCGTCAGCCCTGCGCTCTGGTTTTCTTTTACATGTTGTTCTTTCATATTATTCTTTTGGTCTTCTACCCTCGCACTATATTTTTAATTATGTGGCTCTGGGGCTCCATTCCTGCCATCATCTCAATCACCCAATATTGAGATGCTGGTAGTGATAGTCCCAAAGCAAAATAATAAAAAATGTTCCCTAGTGGCTTATGAGATACGGATTGAATGTAAGTACAAAAATCATATTTTTGTGTAACTTCTTTCTTTTTTTTTTTTTGTTTCTTATACAGACGGCCAAATGGATGAGCAAGAGCTGAATGAATCGCTTAACAAAGTCACTATATTAAAAGGTTAGCTTTCTGTTTCCTCTATTATGTTTCCCAGAGATGTTGCTTAGAATAATGACTGGTTGCGCACACATGCCCATAAGCAAGGCTGTGTTGGTGTTTTGTGCCAGCTCCCTTATTAAAATTGCACTTCCCCTTAATTTGGTTTCTCAGTTGTTTTTTTTGTTGCCAAAAAGGGAATGAATTTTCCCACGAACCTAATGCAAGATCAGCGCAAGTAGAGATCAGAAAAAGTAGCGTAGACTATCCTGAAATGTGTAGCTCTTCAATTAAAAATATCCTCACTTATGATGAGCTTGGTTATGTGTTCATCAGTGGTGCTCAGTGCAATTTTCAGTGGAGATCATCATATGAGAATAGGGTGTAGTAAATAAGCCTTGGGGTCATTTAAATCTGCTCTGCTGTAATAAATTGGGAAATGTATCATACCTTCTAAATAGTGAACAAGTTGCCTATAGCAACCAGCAGCTTCTACCATTTATCAAGTACATTCTACAGTATGATAGGTAGAAGCTCTTTGGTTACTATGGGCAACTTCTCTACTCTTCAGAAGGTTTAATAATTCTCCCCCAAAATTTGGTTCCAGAGGTGTGTAAGACCTCCCTCATGGCCATGTTGAGAGAGAGGAAGAAAGGTTATTTCTCTGACGTCCTAGTGGATGCTGGGGACTCCGTCAGGACCATGGGGATTAGCGGCTCCGCAGGAGACAGGGCACAAAAATAAAGCTTTAGGATCAGGTGGTGTGCACTGGCTCCTCCCCCTATGACCCTCCTCCAAGCCTCAGTTAGGTTTTTGTGCCCGTCCGAGCAGGGTGCAATCTAGGTGGCTCTCCTAAAGAGCTGCTTAGAAAAAGTTTTTAGGTTTTTTATTTTACAGTGAGTCCTGCTGGCAACAGGCTCACTGCAACGAGGGACTTAGGGGAGAAGAAGTGAACTCACCTGCGTGCAGGATGGATTGGCTTCTTAGGCTACTGGACACCATTAGCTCCAGAGGGATCGAACACAGGCCCAGCCATGGAGTCCGGTCCCGGAGCCGCGCCGCCGACCCCCTTGCAGATGCCGAAAAGTGAAGAGGTCCAGAAACCGGCGGCAGAAGACTTTTCAGTCTTCATGAGGTAGCGCACAGCACTGCAGCTGTGCGCCATTGTTGTCACACACTTCACACCAGCGGTCACGGAGAGTGCAGGGCGCTGCAGGGGGCGCCCTGGGCAGCAATGAGAATACCTTGTTCTGGCTAAAAAATACATCACATATAGCCCCTGGGGCTATATGGATGTATTTAACCCCTGCCAGGCCTCACAAACACCGGAGAAGAGCCCGCCGAAATAGGGGGCGGGGCCTATCTCCTCAGCACACAGCGCCATTTTCCTGCTCAGCTCCGCTGCGAGGAAGGCTCCCAGGACTCTCCCCTGCACTACACTACAGAAACAGGGTAAAACAGAGAGGGGGGGGCACTTTTTTGGCGTTTTTTGATATATTAAGCTGCTATAAGGGAGACAACACTTCTATAGGGTTGTTCCTATATATTTATAGCGCTTGGGTGTGTGCTGGCAAACTCTCCCTCTGTCTCCCCAAAGGGCTAGTGGGGTCCTGTCTTCGATAAGAGCATTCCCTGTGTGTCTGCTGTGTGTCGGTACGTGTGTGTCGACATGTATGAGGACGATGTTGGTGTGGAGGCGGAGCAATTGCCGGTAATGGTGATGTCACCCCCTAGGGAGTCGACACCGGAATGGATGGCTTTGTTTATGGAATTACGTGATAATGTCAGCACATTACAAAAATCAGTTGACGACATGAGACGGCCGGCAAACCAGTTAGTACCTGTACAGGTGTCTCAGACACCGTCAGGGGCTGTAAAACGCCCTTTACCTCAGTCGGTCGACACAGACCCAGACACGGACACCGAATCTAGTGTCGACGGTGAAGAAACAAACGTATTTTCCAGTAGGGCCACACGTTATATGATCACGGCAATGAAGGAGGCTTTGCATATCTCTGATACTGCATGTACCACAAAAAGGGGTATTATGTGGGGTCTGAAAAAACTACCTGTAGTTTTTCCTGAATCAGACGAATTGAATGAAGTGTGTGATGAAGCGTGGGTTAACCCCGATAGAAAACTGCTAATTTCAAAGAAGTTATTGGCATTATATCCTTTCCCGCCAGAGGTTAGGGCGCGCTGGGAAACACCCCCTAGGGTGGATAAGGCGCTCACACGCTTATCAAAACAAGTGGCGTTACCGTCTCCTGAAACGGCCGCCCTCAAGGATCCAGCGGATAGGAGGCTGGAAACTACCCTGAAAAGTATATACACTCATACTGGTGTTATACTGCGACCAGCCATCGCCTCTGCCTGGATGTGCAGTGCTGGGGTGGTTTGGTCGGATTCCCTGACTGAAAATATTGATACCCTAGATAGGGACAGTATTTTATTGACTTTAGAGCAATTAAAGGATGCTTTTCTTTATATGCGAGATGCTCAAAGGGATATTTGCACTCTGGCATCGAGAGTAAGTGCGATGTCCATATCTGCCAGAAGAAGTTTATGGACGCGACAATGGTCCGGTGATGCGGATTCCAAACGGCATATGGAAGTATTGCCGTATAAGGGGGAGGAATTATTTGGGGTCGGTCTATCGGATTTGGTGGCCACGGCAACAGCCGGGAAATCCACCTTTTTACCTCAGGTCCCCTCCCAACAGAAAAAGACACCGTCTTTTCAGCCGCAGTCCTTTCGTTCCTATAGGAACAAGCGGGCGAAAGGACAGTCATATTTGCCCAGAGGCAAAGGAAAGGGTAAGAGAGTGCACCAAGCAGCTTCTTCCCAGGAGCAGAAGCCCCCCCCCCCGGCTTCTGCAAAGCCCTCAGCATGACGTTGGGGCTTTACAAGCGGACTCAGGGGCGGCGGGGGGTCGACTCAAGAATCTCAGCGCACAGTGGGCTCACTCACAGGTGGACCCCTGGATCCTGCAGATAGTATCTCAGGGTTACAGGTTGGAATTCGAGAAGTCTCCCCCTCGCCGGTTCCTAAAGTCTGCTCTGCCAACGTCTCCCTCAGACAGGGCGACTGTTTTGGAAGCCATTCACAAGCTGTATTCTCAGCAGGTGATAGTCAAGGTACCCCTCCTACAACAGGGAAAGGGGTATTATTCCACACTATTTGTGGTACCGAAGCCGGACGGCTCGGTAAGACCTATTCTAAATCTGAAATCTTTGAACCTGTACATACAAAAATTCAAGTTCAAGATGGAGTCACTCAGAGCAGTGATAGCGAATCTGGAAGAAGGGGACTTTATGGTGTCCCTGGACATCAAGGATGCTTACCTGCATGTCCCAATTTGCCCTTCACATCAAGGGTACCTCAGGTTCGTGGTGCAAAACTGTCATTATCAGTTTCAGACGCTGCCGTTTGGATTGTCCACGGCACCTCGGGTCTTTACCAAGGTAATGGCCGAAATGATGTTTCTTCTGCAAAGAAAAGGCGTATTAATTATCCCTTACTTGGACGATCTCCTGATAAGGGCAAGGTCCAGGGAACAGCTGGGGGACGTAGTAGCACTAACCCAAGTAGTGATGCAACAGCACGGGTGGATTCTGAATTTTCCAAAATCTCAATTGACCCCGACGACACGTCTGCTGTTCCTGGGAATGATTCTGGACACGGTTCAGAAAAAGGTGTTTCTTCCGGAGGAGAAAGCCAGGGAGTTATCCGAACTTGTCAGGAACCTCCTAAAACCAGGGAAAGTGTCTGTGCATCAATGCACAAGAGTCCTGGGAAAGATGGTGGCTTCTTACGAAGCGATTCCATTCGGCAGATTCCACGCACGAACTTTTCAGTGGGATCTGCTGGACAAATGGTCCGGATCGCATCTGCAGATGCATCAGCGGATAACCTTATCGCCACGGACAAGGGTGTCTCTTCTGTGGTGGTTGCAGAGTGCTCATCTGTTAGAGGGCTGCAGATTCGGCATACAGGACTGGGTCCTGGTGACCACGGATGCCAGTCTGAGAGGCTGGGGAGCGGTCACACAGGGAAGAAACTTCCAGGGAGTATGGTCAAGCCTGGAGATGTCTCTTCACATAAATATACTGGAGCGAAGAGCGATTTACAATGCTCTTAGCCTGGCAAAACCCCTGCTTCAGGGTCAGCCGGTGTTGATCCAGTCGGACAACATCACGGCAGTCGCCCACGTAAACAGACAGGGCGGCACAAGAAGCAGGAGAGCAATGGCAGAAGCTGCAAGGATTCTTCGCTGGGCGGAAGATCATGTGATAGCACTGTCAGCAGTGTTCATTCCGGGAGTGGACAACTGGGAAGCAGACTTCCTCAGCAGACACGATCTACACCCGGGAGAGTGGGGATTTCATCCAGAAGTCTTCCACATGATTGTGAACCGTTGGGAAAAACCAAAGGTGGATATGATGGCGTCTCGCCTCAACAAAAAACTGGACAGGTATTGCGCCAGGTCAAGAGACCCTCAGGCAATAGCTGTGGACGCTCTGGTAACTCCGTGGGTGTTCCAGTCAGTGTATGTGTTTCCTCCTCTGCCTCTCATACCAAAAGTACTGAGAATTATACGGCAAAGGGGAGTAAGAACGATACTCGTGGCTCCGGATTGGCCAAGAAGAACTTGGTACCCGGAACTTCAGGAGATGCTCACGGAAGATCCGTGGCCTCTACCTCTAAGACGGGACCTGCTTCAGCAGGGACCGTGTCTATTCCAAGACTTACTGCGGCTGCGTTTGACGGCATGGCGGTTGAACGCCGAATTCTAAGGGAAAAAGGCATTCCGGAAGAGGTCATTCCTACACTGGTAAAAGCCAGGAAGGAGGTGGCTGCACAACATTATCACCGCATTTGGAGAAAATATGTTGCGTGGTGTGAGGCCAGGAAGGCCCCCACGGAGGAATTTCAATTGGGTCGATTCCTACATTTCCTGCAAACAGGATTGTCTATGGGCCTCAAATTGGGGTCCATTAAGGTTCAAATTTCGGCCCTGTCGATTTTCTTCCAGAAAGAATTGGCTTCAGTTCCTGAAGTCCAGACTTTTGTAAAAGGAGTACTACATATACAGCCCCCGGTTGTGCCCCCAGTGGCTCCGTGGGACCTTAATGTAGTTTTGGATTTTCTCAAATCCCATTGGTTTGAGCCACTCAAATCGGTGGATTTGAAATATCTTACATGGAAAGTAACCATGCTACTGGCCCTGGCTTCAGCCAGGAGAGTGTCAGAATTGGCGGCTTTATCGTATAAAAGCCCATATCTGATTTTCCATTCGGACAGGGCAGAACTGTGGACGCGTCCTCATTTTCTGCCTAAGGTGGTGTCAGCGTTTCACCTGAACCAGCCTATTGTGGTGCCTGCGGCTACTAGCGATTTGGAGGATTCCAAGTTGCTGGACGTTGTCAGGGCATTGAAAATATATATTTCAAGGACGGCTGGAGTCAGAAAATCTGACTCGCTGTTTATACTGTATGCACCCAACAAGCTGGGTGCTCCTGCTTCTAAGCAGACGATTGCTCGTTGGATTTGTAGCACAATTCAACTTGCACATTCTGTGGCAGGCCTGCCACAGCCTAAATCTGTCAAGGCCCATTCCACAAGGAAGGTGGGCTCATCCTGGGCGGCTGCCCGAGGGGTCTCGGCATTACAACTTTGCCGAGCAGCTACGTGGTCGGGGGAGAACACGTTTGTAAAATTCTACAAATTTGATACCCTGGCTAAAGAGGACCTGGAGTTCTCTCATTCGGTGCTGCAGAGTCATCCGCACTCTCCCGCCCGTTTGGGAGCTTTGGTATAATCCCCATGGTCCTGACGGAGTCCCCAGCATCCACTAGGACGTCAGAGAAAATAAGATTTTACTTACCGATAAATCTATTTCTCGTAGTCCGTAGTGGATGCTGGGCGCCCATCCCAAGTGCGGATTGTCTGCAATACTTGTACATAGTTATTGTTACAAAAAATATCGGGTTGTTATTGTTGTGAGCCGTCTGTTCAGAGGCTCCTACGTTTGTCATACTGTTAACTGGGTTCAGATCACAAGTTGTACGGTGTGATTGGTGTGGCTGGTATGAGTCTTACCCGGGATTCAAAATCCTTCCTTATTGTGTACGCTCGTCCGGGCACAGTATCCTAACTGAGGCTTGGAGGAGGGTCATAGGGGGAGGAGCCAGTGCACACCACCTGATCCTAAAGCTTTATTTTTGTGCCCTGTCTCCTGCGGAGCCGCTAATCCCCATGGTCCTGACGGAGTCCCCAGCATCCACTACGGACTACGAGAAATAGATTTATCGGTAAGTAAAATCTTATTTATTCACAAGTGCATGATTTTAAGTAGTGATACTGTAGAGTTTCTCCTATTTTGAATCTTAGTCAAACATTCAGTTAACCATTGACTTATAATAACATTCTGGGGGGGTTTTGAGGAAGGGGGTTGGTTTTTTTTCATTGGCTGAATGTGAAGTCCATATTCAACTCTGTGATTTGTCTTGGAGTCTCCCATTAACTTGGCCGAACATTCCTACCTTACTTTCTGATGAGATAGATGTGAGCTTTGGCAACATATAAAAGTTTGATCTACTGTTTGTGATTTACTGTTGGAGAAGGAGAGAAAGATGTTTACTCCAAAGATGGCACACCAGAGATTAATACGAACTTATAACATTCTCCTAGCGTGTAAATCCAATGGACTGCTAATTTTAAACATTTACTGTATAGTCCCTCGTTATTGTAGGTGTTCTGTGTTTTGGGCAACTACTGTATCTGCGGCCTTATTCAGAGACAGAACGCTGCATACGCAGCCATATCTGCGTCCATCTCCTCACATGCTGAGGGCCACGCAGCATGTGTGAGGCAGTCTCCCGATGTGTCCGCAATGAGATTGTGGACACATTGGAACTAAGGTTGACCTAGCTGCTCTGTCATGCGTGTGACGTTCATTGTCACCTCATATAACATGGTATGATTTCTGTGTAAGAATTGGTAGTCCTTTTTGAGTCGCCATATTATGCCTACACATTATAAACCTTGACAACAAAAATTCTAAAAGGAGAAAGTGTTTTTCATATATCCTGGGTAGTCTGATGTGCTTGCATGGTGTTACTGTAGATAATACTTAGAGTCAATAATGTACTAGTACAGAGCTGTGTGTGTCTCCCTCCAGATGAGCTGCATCATGTTCAGTCTGGCTCTAATGATGCAAAGCAGGAGATCCAGCAGCTGGGCAAAGAGTTGGCGGAGGCCCAGGATCTAGCCAAGTCCAGCAGACAGAAATGCTTAGAACTTCAAGGTGAGATCTGGAAATCAGGAGGTGGTGTAAAGAGTTTTATAAGACCATTTTAACTTTTCTACGTGATGTTTACATAGAGAGTTTGTGTCTCACAATCAGACCTGCTATATTTGCAGAGGAGATGCACTTCTCGTAGATAAATATGAACTGTCAAAATACAGCCACAATATAAAGTTCCAGACATGAATATTACTGTATGACACTAATACTAGTAAGGACCATAACAAAGGATTCAGTGCCATCCACAGCTTTTCCTGCAACTGTTGATCAGCTACTATATGGTTCCATGAGCAATGGTGGTGATTTCATTTGTTATCCACTATTGTAGGTTGGCATTTATCCAGAACTATCGTCTGGATTCTTTGGCCTGACAAATAAAAGGCATTGGATTGACAGCATGGAGTTAGATCAAGATCTATTGCATATGTGGGTTTCTCCTGCAGGGTCCACAGATTATATCCACAGGATAACATTGGGATATGAGGTAGCAACAGCGGATTGGCACTAACTATCTAAGCTTTCAGCTTTCCAGAATGCAACGGGCCAGTCCCCTATATCCCTGACTCAGGTAAATCAGTTTTTTTTGGTGGTGCGGCAGGAGCCGGACCATGGTCAATGGGCTGCTGGTTTTTAGCAGCCATAAGCTTTTTATACATTTTTTTTATAGTCTTACATTTTTTTGAGCGATCTTTCTAAAAAGCGTCTTATATGTACCTTAGAAAGAGTCGCTCCAACAACTTCCCGCTGGGTCACAACAACGCTTACCCACGTGTACAGTGCTGTTTCAGCAGGAGTCTGTGTAGGATGTACTAGCAGGTCCAACAGACGTTACCAGGTTGTGGCCGGAGCAGGGGAAGAAGGTAAGGCATCGGTTCCGCTTAGAAGGGGAAACGCGAGACACAGCCTCACTGTTTCGGGATGGAGACTACCGAACAGTCGCTGACGCGACTGCCACCTCGGGTGCACCAAAGCTAGGCCTCAGGGATCATAGGCTCCAGGGGTTGTATGAGGCCGCAACCCTAACAACCTAGGGTTGATGTCAGCAGTGGGGAGTTAGAAGCTCCCTAGGTCGTCCCTCCCCCAGTTCATGACCAGTTTCCTCCGAGTTTCCCGCCATGAACTGAGTTCCCGCTTCCGTCTGAGACGCTCTGTATCTAAAAGTACCCAGTCGCAGCATAGGCAGCTGTATGACTGTTGCATTGGTGTTCAGTTGAGCGTCTGTGTTCACTGTAGGTTGTGTACACTAATAGCGCATGGATACACTCAGCGTTCACTAACGTATTGATCGATCCTGGAAGCGGGGTGAAGTCTCCCTTTATCCTGGCCTGTTGCATTCTGGGAGGCCAAAAGCTTTGATCATTGGTGCCAAACCGTTGTCGCTACCCCATATCCCAATGTTATCCTGTGGATACTGTGGACTTAAGAGAAATAGCGTTATCAACAGTAAGTCTACCATAACGATTATTTCTTCAACATCAATGGGCGACTTTAGTGTAGTAATAAATATTCACACCGCAGAGGCCAGTGTCCACTAGAGGAAGCGCACAGTACATTCTGTTCTTAGGTGTCTTAATAGTAGCTTTATATGTGTCTCTATTTGCAGCACTTCTGGAAGAGGAGCGAAAGTCCAGTAGGAAACAGACTGAGGAGTCCACCAAGCAGATTCACCAGCTCCAAGGTAGGTATCAAACAAGATAACGATAATACTTGATCCAAGTAATCAGTGGGTCTTGTATCAACTTTGTGCCAAGAAACTGATCATTCACGATTTCATAAATGTGTTAAGCAGTTCATTCATATATTGACTCCTAGCATAACCTCTTTGATGGTTACCTTTCTATACTAGGGTTAGACTGACATCACAATGTGGCTATTGCTTCTTTGTTCAGCTGAACTGCACAGGTTACAGGAAGAGATTGAAATCCTGCGGGAACAGAAAGAGAATGAGATTTCCAGCACTCGGGAAGAGCTGATGAATGCCCAGGAGGAGATTGCTATCCTGAAACACGTCTCGGAACAGATGGCCACAGAAAGAGAGAACGAGATAGCAGAGCTTCAGGGAGAGCTGCAGGAGGTGCGATTTGAGCTCGAACATTGGCGGAAAACTGCCTCTAGCAACGAGAAGGAAATTATCGGTCTGCAGGCCAGTTTCCAGGCCCAATGCCAGGACCAGGAGAGCCAACAGAAGAGCGAGTCAGCCCGGTTGCAAGGTTGGTGGAATCTGTGATATTTTCATAAAGTTGCATAAAAAACTGGGGTTATACTTCAACTCACACATTTTACCCCGGTGCGTCACAGTTTGGGTGTTATTTCTCTTTAACATTCATAGAATAATGCCTTTATATACCTGTACATCAGAGCTGGCCAAACCGGTCCTCGAGATCTACCAACAGTTCATGTTTTCTGGGCCTCCTGGAGATCTGTAGAATTGTCAGTTAGGAATGAATGCAGCACATCTTAATTAGTAATGACTACACCTGTGCACCAGCTAGGTGGTCTGGAAAATGTGAACTGTTGGTAGATCTCGAGGACTGGTTTTACCAGCTCTGCTGTACATGAAGATGGAGAGCTGAGATTATTAGGGTTCATACAGTCACTTGTTCTGTATTCTCTCATCAGTGGAACTGGAGGAGCTGAAGCAGAATGTCACTTCTCTGGAGGCGGAGTGCCTGTCTCTGCAGAAGGAGAATGCGGTGCTGAGTGAGAAGAGCCAGAGGATTGAGCACGAGCTTCGCAGGTGAGGACAGAGTGCAATGCAGAAATACAGAACACACTGGTCACAGAGATTTGGTGTGTTTGTGTTAGAAACACATTTACTAGTTCTGTGTTTGTTGCTTTATGACCCAAAGGACAGAAAAAAGTACTCTCGCTGGGATCGCTGACCTACCTATGTATAGTAAAACTTAAACTTTTAATCCCTATAAGAATAAAATCCTGAGTTGAGCTCAGTGGAACGTACAAATATGAAAAACATCAAAAGCACATTAAAAAAAAAACTTTGTTCGTGAGTAAATGTTATGATGCTCATTTGATCTATTGATAGTGAATAAGAGCCAGAGGGTTGACAGTATACACTCCTAGTTCAGAGTGCATAAACCAGGTGTGTCATAACGTATGTCTTGCTTGAATATCGGACACTTTATTGGAGGAGACTGCAAAAGCAGATGCTTTCTTTTATACCATTTTCTCCCGCAAATTTGCTATTTGATATTTTTTGTAATTTTTATGTTTTACTGAGATCAACTCTCCGAATTTCATTCTTATAGCAATTAAAAGCTACGCTTTAATATACGTAGGTAACAGTAGCAGATCTTGCCACGGGCAAGCAGGATTTTTGCCCGGGGCGCCGATGTCTGGAGGGGGCCGCCGTGGCAAGATCCGCTAAGGTGTCTTTGAAAAGTGATGGGTGGTGACAGGGAGATTGCCTAGGCACACGCAGTGATGGTCCGTCTTGTGGGCGTGTCTGTAAAAGTGGGTGTGCACACAGATGCTCAGCTGCTCATGTAGGAGCTGTTACACGGGCGGGTAAACTGCACCTGCCATAAGGTTTCTATATTGCTAGATATGGACCAATCAGTATTTCAGCCCCTACAGGTGCTGATAGTGGGTGTCTCAGTTCTCGCACAGTCTGACGCATGCATTTACACCAGGGTAACTTCATCTGCATAAAGTAGCAGACAGGTGACCACCATAGACTCTGGTTCAGGCCCTCAGGGTGTGATTGTACAGATGTATCTTGTTCATGTTGTGTCGCTCGCCTGAATCGAGCCCTTTGATCACTATTCTGATATACTTAGGATGTTCACAGGTATTCTGTACCTAATTAATGCAAACAGATTATTTGCTGATGAGGAGCCAACTAATTGAGCCAACTAATTGCTGATGAGGAGCCAACTAATTACTGCTTTATCAAGAAGTAGGCCAGTGGAGAATTTACCTATAGCGACCAATCAGCTGCTACCTATCAATATATAGAATGTACTTGATAAATGCTACCTTATAGCTTTGGTATTTGCTATGGGCAACGTCTCCACTAATCCAATTTTCTCTATCGTCCTAGTGGATGCTGGGGTTCCTGAAAGGACCATGGGGAATAGCGGCTCCGCAGGAGACAGGGCACAAAAAGTAAAGCTTTTCCAGATCAGGTGGTGTGCACTGGCTCCTCCCCCTATGACCCTCCTCCAGACTCCAGTTAGATTTTTGTGCCCGGCCGAGAAGGGTGCAATCTAGGTGGCTCTCCTAAAGAGCTGCTTAGAAAAAGTTTAGCTAGGTTTTTTATTTTACAGTGATTCCTGCTGGCAACAGGATCACTGCAGCGAGGGACTGAGGGGAGAAGGAGTCAACTCACCTGCGTGCAGGATGGATTGGCTTCTTGGCTACTGGACATCAAGCTCCAGAGGGACGATCACAGGTACAGCCTGGATGGTCACCGGAGCCGCGCCGCCGGCCCCCTTGCAGATGCTGAAGTCAGAAGAGGTCCAGAATCGGCGGCTGAAGACTCCTGCAGTCTTCTAAAGGTAGCGCACAGCACTGCAGCTGTGCGCCATTTTCCTCTCAGCACACTTCACACGCGGTCACTGAGGGTGCAGGGCGCTGGGGGGGGGCGCCCTGGGAGGCAAATGTAACCTATATAAAGGCTAAAAATACCTCACATATAGCCCCTAGAGGCTATATGGAGATATTTAACCCCTGCCTGATTTCTCTAAATAGCGGGAGACGAGCCCGCCAGAAAAGGGGCGGGGCCTATCTCCTCAGCACACGGCGCCATTTCCTCTCACAGCTCCGCTGGTCAGGACGGCTCCCAAGTCTCTCCCCTGCACTGCACTACAGAAACAGGGTAAAACGGAGAGGGGGGGGCAAATTTATGGCGATATTTTGATATAACAAAGCAGCTATAAGGGAGCACTTATTATAAGGCTATCCCTGATATATATATATAGCGCTTTTGGTGTGTGCTGGCAAACTCTCCCTCTGTCTCCCCAAAGGGCTAGTGGGTCCTGTCTTCGTTAGGAGCATTCCCTGTGTGTCTGCTGTGTGTCGGTACGTGTGTGTCGACATGTATGAGGACGATATTGGTGTGGAGGCGGAGCAATTGCCAAATATGAGGATGTCACCCCCTAGGGAGTCGACACCAGAATGGATGCCTTTATTTATGGAACTACGGGATAGTGTCAACACGCTAAAGCAGTCGTTTGACGACATGAGGCGGCCGGACAATCAATTAGTGCCTGTCCAGGCGACTCAAACACCGTCAGGGGCTGTGAAACGCCCTTTGCCTCAGTCGGTCGACACAGACCCAGACACAGGCACTGACTCCAGTGGTGACGGTGACGAATCAACCGTATTTTCCAGTAGGGCCACACGTTATATGATTTTGGCAATGAAGGAGGCGTTACATTTAGCTGATACTACAGGTACCACTAAACAGGGTATTATGTGGGGTGTGAAAAAACTACCTATAGTTTTTCCTGAATCAGAAGAATTAAATGACGTGTGTAATGAAGCGTGGGTTGCCCCTGATAAAAAGCTGATAATTTCAAAGAAATTATTGGCATTATACCCTTTCCCGCCAGAGGTTAGGGAGCGCTGGGAAACACCTCCTAGGGTGGACAAGGCGCTAACACGCTTATCTAAACAAGTGGCGTTACCCTCTCCTGAGACGGCCGCACTTAAAGATCCATCAGATAGGAGGATGGAAAATATCCAAAAAAGTATATACACACATGCAGGTGTTATACTACGACCAGCTGTAGCGACTGCCTGGATGTGCAGTGCTGGGGTAGTTTGGTCAGAGTCCCTGATTGAAAATATTGATACCCTGGACAGGGACAATATTTTACTGTCGTTAGAACAAATAAAGGATGCATTTCTTTATATGCGTGATGCACAGAGGGATATCTGCACACTGGCATCACGGGTAAGTGCTATGTCCATTTCGGCCAGAAGAGCTTTATGGACGCGACAGTGGACAGGCGATGCGGATTCAAAACGGCATATGGAAGTTTTGCCGTATAAAGGGGAGGAGTTATTTGGAGTCGGTCTATCAGATTTGGTGGCCACGGCTACAGCCGGGAAATCCACCTTTCTACCTCAAGTCACTCCCCAACATAAAAAGGCACCGACTTTTCAACCGCAGCCTTTTCGTTCCTTTAAAAATAAGAGAGCAAAGGGCTATTCATATCTGCCACGAGGCAGAGGTCGAGGGAAGAGACAGCAACACGCAGCTCCTTCCCAGGAACAGAAGCCCTCCCCGGCTTCTACAAAAGCCTCAGCATGACGCTGGGGCTTCTCAAGCGGACTCGGGGACGGTGGGCGGTCGTCTCAAAAATTACAGCGCGCAGTGGGCTCACTCGCAGGTAGATCCCTGGATCCTGCAGATAATATCTCAAGGGTACAGGTTGGAATTAGAGACAGATCCACCTCGCCGTTTCCTGAAGTCTGCTTTACCAACGTCCCCCTCCGAAAGGGAGACGGTTTTGGAAGCCATTCACAAGCTGTACTCTCAGCAGGTGATAGTCAAGGTACCTCTTCTACAACAAGGGAAGGGGTATTATTCCACTCTTTTTGTGGTACCGAAGCCGGATGGCTCGGTAAGGCCTATTCTAAATCTGAAGTCCTTGAACCTGTACATAAAGAAGTTCAAGTTCAAGATGGAGTCACTCAGAGCAGTGATAGCGAACCTGGAAGAGGGGGACTTTATGGTATCCTTGGACATCAAGGATGCGTATCTCCACGTTCCAATTTACCCCTCACACCAGGGGTACCTCAGGTTCGTTGTACAAAACTGTCACTATCCGTTTCAGACGCTGCCGTTCGGATTGTCCACGGCACCTCGGATCTTTACAAAGGTAATGGCCGAGATGATGATTCTTCTTCGAAGAAAAGGCATATTAATTATCCCATACTTGGACGATCTCCTAATAAGGGCAAGGTCCAGAGAACAGCTAGAGATGGGATTAGCACTGTCTCAAGAAGTGCTAAAACAGCACGGGTGGATTCTGAATATTCCAAAATCCCAGTTAATGCCGACAACTCGGCTGCTGTTCCTAGGGATGATTCTGGACACGGTTCAGAAAAAGGTTTTTCTCCCGGAGGAAAAAGCCAAGGAGTTATCCGAGCTTGTCAGGAACCTCCTAAAACCAGGAAAGGTGTCTGTACATCAATGCAAAATGGTCAGGGTCGCATCTTCAGATGCACCTACGGATAACCCTGTCTCCAAGGACAAGGGTGTCTCTTCTGTGGTGGTTGCAGAGTCCTCATCTATTGGAGGGCCGCAGATTCGGCATACAGGATTGGATCCTGGTGACCACGGACGCCAGCCTGAGAGGCTGGGGAGCAGTCACACAAGGAAGAAACTTCCAGGGAGTATGGACGAGTCTGGAAACGTCTCTTCACATAAACATTCTGGAACTAAGAGCAATATACAATGCTCTAAGCCAGGCAGAACCTCTGCTTCAGGGAAAACCGGTGTTGATCCAGTCGGACAACATCACGGCAGTCGCCCATGTGAACAGACAGGGCGGCACAAGAAGCAGGAGTGCAATGGCAGAAGCTGCAAGGATTCTTCGCTGGGCAGAGAATCATGTGATAGCACTGTCAGCAGTGTTCATCCCGGGAGTGGACAACTGGGAAGCAGACTTCCTCAGCAGACACGATCTTCACCCGGGAGAGTGGGGACTTCATCCGGAAGTCTTCCACATGCTGGTAACCCGTTGGGAAAGACCAATGGTGGACATGATGGCGTCTCGCCTCAACAAAAAACTGGACAGGTATTGCGCCAGGTCAAGAGATCCGCAGGCACTAGCTGTGGACGCGCTGGTAACGCCTTGGGTGTACCAGTCGGTGTATGTGTTTCCTCCTCTGCCTCTCATACCAAAAGTATTGAGAATTATACGGCAAAGAGGCGTAAGAACGATACTAGTGGTTCCGGATTGGCCAAGAAGGACTTGGTACCCGGAACTTCAAGAGATGATCACGGAAGATCCGTGGCCTCTACCTCTAAGGAGGGACTTGCTTCAGCAGGGTCCCTGTCTGTTTCAAGACTTACCGCGGCTGCGTTTGACGGCATGGCGGTTGAACGCCGGATCCTAAAGGAAAAAGGCATGCCGGAAGAAGTCATTCCTACTTTGATTAAAGCAAGGAAGGAAGTAACCGTGCAACATTATCACCGAATTTGGCGAAAATATGTTGCGTGGTGCGAAGATCAGAGTGCTCCGACGGAGGAATTTCAACTGGGTCGATTCCTACATTTCCTGCAATCAGGATTGTCTATGGGTCTCAAATTGGGATCTATTAAGGTTCAAATTTCGGCCCTGTCGATTTTCTTTCAAAAAGAATTGGCTTCAGTCCCTGAAGTCCAGACCTTTGTTAAGGGAGTGCTGCATATACAGCCTCCTGTGGTGCCTCCAGTGGCACCGTGGGATCTCAATGTGGTTTTGGACTTTCTAAAATCTCATTGGTTTGAACCACTAAAAAAGGTGGATTTGAAATATCTCACTTGGAAAGTGACCATGCTTCTAGCCCTGGCTTCTGCCAGGAGAGTATCAGAATTGGCAGCTTTATCTTACAAAAGCCCATATCTGATTTTCCATTCAGACAGGGCAGAACTGCGGACTCGTCCGCATTTTCTCCCTAAGGTGGTGTCAGCATTTCATCTGAACCAGCCTATTGTAGTGCCTGCGGCTACAAGTGACTTGGAGGACTCCAAGTTACTGGACGTTGTCAGAGCATTAAAAATATATATTGCAAGGACAGCTGGAGTCAGAAAATCTGACTCGTTGTTTATATTGTATGCACCCAACAAGATGGGTGCTCCTGCGTCTAAGCAGACGATTGCTCGTTGGATCTGTAGCACAATCCAACTTGCACATTCTGTGGCAGGCCTGCCACAGCCTAAATCTGTAAAGGCCCACTCCACAAGGAAGGTGGGCTCATCTTGGGCGGCTGCCCGAGGGGTCTCGGCATTACAACTTTGCCGAGCAGCTACGTGGTCAGGGGAGAACACGTTTGTAAAATTTTACAAATTTGATACTCTGGCTAAGGAGGACCTGGAGTTCTCTCATTCGGTGCTGCAGAGTCATCCGCACTCTCCCGCCCGTTTGGGAGCTTTGGTATAATCCCCATGGTCCTTTCAGGAACCCCAGCATCCACTAGGACGATAGAGAAAATAAGATTTTACTTACCGATAAATCTATTTCTCGGAGTCCGTAGTGGATGCTGGGCGCCCATCCCAAGTGCGGATTATCTGCATAAATTGTACATAGTTATTGTTAACTAATTCGGGTTATTGTTGAAGGAAGCCATCTTTCAGAGGCTCCGCTGTTATCATACTGTTAACTGGGTTTAGATCACAGGTTGTACGGTGTGATTGGTGTGGCTGGTATGAGTCTTACCCGGGATTCAAAATCCTCCCTTATTGTGTACGCTCGTCCGGGCACAGTACCTAACTGGAGTCTGGAGGAGGGTCATAGGGGGAGGAGCCAGTGCACACCACCTGATCTGGAAAAGCTTTACTTTTTGTGCCCTGTCTCCTGCGGAGCCGCTATTCCCCATGGTCCTTTCAGGAACCCCAGCATCCACTACGGACTCCGAGAAATAGATTTATCGGTAAGTAAAATCTTATTTTCACTTTTCAACCACTAAAGTTGCACCATTTTTTCTTTACAATATAAGCAAAAATCTAGTTTAAAATCTCCAATTGTATGTTCTTGCCCAGCTAATTCTGGTCTGTTTGCATCCTCTGTACATACCAGCTCTCAGAAGCAGTCTATGGACCTTACTAGTGACCTCAGTGTCCTGGAGAGAACCCGGAAAGAACTTGAAAACCAGGTGGGTTGCTTGAAAGAGCAGAGTCACCGGGAAGCAGACAACTTGAAAACTCAGCTCAAAGAGGCAGAGAAACGTGTACACAGCGTTCAGCAAGAGGTAGGTTGTACATGATAGTGTAGTAACCATCCACCAGCTTTCAGATGGACATTTCATTTCTTATTATTATTTCTCTAACGTCCTAAGTGGATGCTGGGGACTCCGTCGGGACCATGGGGAATAGCGGCTCCGCAGGAGACAGGGCACAAAAAGTAAGCTTTTAGGATCACATGGTGTGTACTGGCTCCTCCCCCTATGACCCTCCTCCAAGCCTCAGTTAGGTTTTTGTGCCCGTCCGAGCAGGGTGCAATCTAGGTGGCTCTCCTAAAGAGCTGCTTAGAAAAAGTTTTTTAGGTTTTTTATTTTCAGTGAGTCCTGCTGGCAACAGGCTCACTGCATCGAGGGACTTAGGGGAGAGAATTTCAACTCACCTGCGTGCAGGATGGATTGGATTCTTAGGCTACTGGACACCATTAGCTCCAGAGGGAGTCGGAACACAGGTCTCACCCTGGGGTTCGTCCCGGAGCCGCGCCGCCGACCCCCCTTACAGATGCTGAAGATTGAAGGTCCGGAAACAGGCGGCAGAAGGCTCTTCAGTCTTCATGAAGGTAGCGCACAGCACTGCAGCTGTGCGCCATTGTTGTCACACACTTCACACCAGACGATCACGGAGGGTGCAGGGCGCTGCTGGGGGCGCCCTGGGCAGCAATATATAATACCTTTTATGGCAAAAGAATACATCACATATAGCCATTAAGGCTATATGTATGTATTTAACCCATGCCAAATGTCTAAAACTCCGGGAGAAAAGCCCGCCGGAATAGGGGGCGGGGCTTATTCTCCTCAGCACACAGCGCCATTTTCCTGCTCAGCTCCGCTGTGAGGAAGGCTCCCAGGACTCTCCCCTGCACTGCACTACAGAAACAGGGTAAAACAGAGAGGGGGGGCATATTTTGGCGATATTTTTATATATTTAAGCGGCTATAAGGAACAACACTTATATAGGGTTGTTCCCATATATATTATAGCGCTTGGGTGTGTGCTGGCAAACTCTCCCTCTGTCTCACCAAAGGGCTAGTGGGGTCCTGTCTTCGATAAGAGCATTCCCTGTGTGTCTGCTGTGTGTCGGTACGTGTGTGTCGACATGTATGAGGACGATGTTGGCGTGGAGGCAGAGCAATTGCCGATAATGGTGATGTCACACCCCAGGGAGTCGACACCGGAATGGATGGCTTTGTTTATGGAATTACGTGATAATGTCCGCACATTACAAAAATCAGTTGACGACATGAGACGGCCGGCAAACCAATTAGTACCTGCCCAGGCGTCTCAGACACCGTCAGGGGCTGTAAAGCGCCCTTTACCTCAGTCGGTCGACACAGACCCAGACACAGACACTGAATCTAGTGTCGACGGTGATGAAACAAACGTATTTTCAAGTAGGGCCACACGTTATATGATCACGGCAATGAAGGAGGCTTTGCATATCTCTGATACTACAAGTACCACAAAAAGGGGTATTATGTGGGGGGTGAAAAAACTACCTGTAGTTTTTCCTGAATCAGAGGAATTAAATGATGTATGTGATGAAGCGTGGGTTAACCCAGATAGAAAAATGCTAATTTCAAAAAAGTTATTAGCATTATACCCTTTCCCGCCAGAGGTTAGGGCGCGCTGGGAAACACCCCCTCTGGTGGATAAGGCGCTCACACGCTTATCGAAACAAGTGGCGTTACCGTCTCCTGATACGGCCGCCCTCAAGGATCCAGCTGATAGGAGGCTGGAAACTACCCTGAAAAGTATATACACTCATACTGGTGTTATACTGCGACCAGCCATCGCCTCAGCCTGGATGTGCAGTGCTGGGGTCGTCTGGTTGGATTCCCTGACTGAAAATATTGATACCCTGGATAGGGACAGTATTTTATTGACTATAGAGCAATTAAAGGATGCTTTCCTTTATATGCGAGATGCGCAGAGAGATATTTGCACTCTGGCATCGAGAGTAAATGCGATGTCCATATCTGCCAGAAGGAGTTTATGGACGCGACAGTGGTCAGGTGATGCGGATTCCAAACGACATATGGAAGTATTGCCGTATAAAGGGGAGGAATTATTTGGCGTCGGTCTATCGGATCTGGTGGCTACGGCAACTGCCGGAAAATCCACTTTTTTACCTCAGACCCCCTCCCAACAGAAAAAGACACCGTCTTTTCAGCCGCAGTCCTTTCGTTCCTATAAGAACAAGCGGACAAAAGGACAGTCATATCTGCCTCGGGGCAGAGGAAGGGGTAAGAGAGGGCAGCAAGCAGCCCCTGCCCAGGAACAGAAGCCCTCCCAGGGTTCTGCAAAGCTCTCAGCATGACGCTGGGGCCTTACAAGCGGACTCAGGAACGGTGGGGGGTCGACTCAAGAATTTCAGCGCACAGTGGGCTTGCTCACAGGTGGACCCCTGGATTCTACAGGTAGTATCTCAGGGTTACAGGTTGGAATTCGAGAAGTCTCCCCCTCGCCGGTTCCTAAAGTCTGCTTTGCCAACGTCTCCCTCGGACAGGGCGACGGTATTGGAAGCCATTCACAAGCTGTTTGCTCAGCAGGTGATAGTCAAGGTACCCCTCCTACAACAGGGAAAGGGGTATTACTCCACGCTATTTGTGGTACTGAAGCCGGACGGCTCGGTAAGACCTATTCTAAATCTCAAATCTTTGAACCTGTACATACAAAAATTCAAGTTCAAGATGGAGTCACTCAGAGCAGTGATAGCGAATCTGGAAGAAGGGGACTTTATGGTGTCCCTGGACATAAAGGACGCTTACCTGCATGTCCCAATTTGCCCTTCACATCAAGGGTACCTCAGGTTCGTGGTGCAAAACTGTCATTATCAGTTTCAGACGCTGCCGTTTGGATTGTCCACGGCACCTCGGGTCTTTACCAAGGTAATGGCCGAAATGATGATCCTTCTACGAAGAAGAGGCGTATTAATTATCCCTTACTTGGACGATCTCCTGATAAGGGCAAGATCCAGAGAACAGCTGGAAGACGGAGTAGCACTAACCCAACTAGTGCTGCAACAACACGGGTGGATTCTGAATTTTCCAAAATCTCAGTTGACCCCGACGACACGTCTGCTGTTCCTGGGAATGATTCTGGACACGGTTCAGAAAAAGGTGTTTCTTCCGGAGGAGAAAGCCAGGGAGTTATCCGAACTTGTCAGGAACCTCCTAAAACCAGGGACAGTGTCTGTGCATCAATGCACAAGAGTCCTGGGAAAGATGGTGGCTTCTTACGAAGCGAATCCATTCGACAGATTCCACGCACGAACTTTTCAGTGGGATCTGCTGGACAAATGGTCCGGATCGCATCTGCAGATGCATCAGCGGATAACCTTATCGCCACGGACAAGGGTGTCTCTTCTGTGGTGGTTGCAGAGTGCTCATCTGTTAGAGGGCCGCAGATTCGGCATACAGGACTGGGTCCTGGTGACCACGGATGCCAGTCTGAGAGGCTGGGGAGCGGTCACACAAGGAAGAAACTTCCAGGGAGTATGGTCAAGCCTGGAGATGTCTCTTCACATAAATATACTGGAGCTAAGAGCGATTTACAATGCTCTAAGTCTGGCAAAACCCCTGCTTCAGGGTCAGCCGGTGTTGATCCAGTTGGACAACATCACGGCAGTCGCCCACGTAAACAGACAGGGCGGCACAAGAAGCAGGACAGCAATGGCAGAAGCTGCAAGGATTCTTCGCTGGGCGGAAGATCATGTGATAGCACTGTCAGTAGTATTCATTCCGGGAGTGGACAACTGGGAAGCAGACTTCCTCAGCAGACACGATCTACACCCGGGAGAGTGGGGACTTCATCCAGAAGTCTTCCACATGATTGTGAACCGTTGGGAAAAACCAATGGTGGATATGATGGCGTCCCGCCTCAACAAAAAACTGGACAGGTATTGCGCCAGGTCAAGAGATCCTCAGGCAATAGCTGTGGACGCTCTGGTAACACCGTGGGTGTTCCAGTCAGTGTATGTGTTCCCTCCTCTGCCTCTCATACCAAAAGTACTGAGAATTATACGGCAAAAGGGAGTAAGAACGATACTAGTGGCTCCGGATTGGCCAAGAAGAACTTGGTACCCGGAACTTCAAGAGATGCTCACGGAGGATCCGTGGCCTCTACCTCTAAGACGGGACCTGCTTCAGCAGGGACCGTGTCTATTCCAAGACTTACCGCGGCTGCGTTTGACGGCATGGCGGTTGAACGCCGAATTCTAAAGGAAAAAGGCATTCCGGAAGAGGTCATTCCTACACTGGTAAAGGCCAGGAAGGAGGTGACTGCACAACATTATCACCGCATTTGGAGGAAATATGTTGCGTGGTGTGAGGCCAGGAAGGCCCCCGTGGAGGAATTTCAACTGGGTCGATTCCTACATTTCCTGCAAACAGGATTGTCTATGGGCCTCAAATTGGGGTCCATTAAGGTTCAAATTTCGGGCCTGTCGATCTTCTTCCAGAAAGAATTGGCTTCAGTTCCTGAAGTCCAGACTTTTGTAAAAGGAGTACTACATATACAGCCCCCGGTTGTGCCCCCAGTGGCACCGTGGGATCTTAATGTAGTCTTGGATTTTCTAAAATCCCATTGGTTTGAGCCGCTCAAATCGGTGGAGATGAAGTATCTTACATGGAAAGTAACCATGCTACTGGCCCTGGCTTCAGCCAGGAGAGTATCAGAATTGGCGGCTTTATCATATAAGAGCCCATATCTGATTTTCCATACGGACAGGGCAGAACTGCGGACGCGTCCTCATTTTCTGCCTAAGGTGGTGTCAGCGTTTCACCTGAACCAGCCTATTGTGGTGCCTGCGGCTACTAACGAGTTGGAGGATTCCAAGTTGTTGGACGTGGTCCGGGCATTGAAAATATATATTTCAAGAACGGCTGGAGTCAGAAAGTCTGACTCACTGCTTATATTGTATGCACCCAACAAGATGGGTGCTCCTGCTTCTAAGCAGACGATTGCTCGTTGGATTTGTAGCACAATTCAACTTGCACATTCTGTGGCAGGCTTGCCACAACCTAAATCTGTCAAGGCCCATTCCACAAGGAAAGTGGGCTCATCCTGGGCGGCTGCCCGGGGAGTCTCGGCATTACAACTCTGCCGAGCTGCTACTTGGTCAGGGGCAAACACGTTTGCAAAATTCTACAAATTTGATACCCTGGCTGAGGAGGACCTTGAGTTCTCTCATTCGGTGCTGCAGAGTCATCCGCACTCTCCCGCCCGTTTGGGAGCTTTGGTATAATCCCCATGGTCCTGACGGAGTCCCCAGCATCCACTTAGGACGTTAGAGAAAATAAGAATTTACTTACCGATAATTCTATTTCTCGTAGTCCGTAGTGGATGCTGGGCGCCCATCCCAAGTGCGGATTGTCTGCAATACTTGTACATAGTTATTGTTACAAAAAAATCGGGTTGTTATTTGTTGTGAGCCGTCTGTTCAGAGGCTCCTACGTTTGTCATACTGTTAACTGGGTTCAGATCACAAGTTATACGGTGTGATTGGTGTGGCTGGTATGAGTCTTACCCGGGGTTCAATATCCTTCCTTATTGTGTACGCTCGTCCGGGCACAGTACCTAACTGAGGCTTGGAGGAGGGTCATAGGGGGAGGAGCCAGTACACACCATGTGATCCTAAAAGCTTACTTTTTGTGCCCTGTCTCCTGCGGAGCCGCTATTCCCCATGGTCCTGACGGAGTCCCCAGCATCCACTACGGACTACGAGAAATAGAATTATCGGTAAGTAAATTCTTATTTTCTCCTGGGATAGACATGGCCCATAGTAGGGCGGACACTCCCCAAGTGTAGTATTAATCCCATCAGAAACTCTAATTATATAAGCCCTTAATCACATAGTGTGTTTATGTATGTGTGTTTCTCCACGCATACACACACCCACACACCCTCCAACAAATAATGTCTTTTGGTGTTTTATATTGTGGGCACCTGTGCTTTATTTGACCATTTAAAAATGGCAGTAGGCAACCTGTTCCTGTTTAGAATCACATTACTTATTATTGCCCACCCCTTTTTGTGCTGTCCAATCAGTGTCACTTGGGCTTTCTTCTGGATAGTTGACATTACCTTGTGCTGTCTCCATCAGCTGCAGTGAGCCTCTTGCTGTCTCTATTAATTTAATATAGAAATTACCTGTCCGCCAAACATGAATGAAAGACTTTGTCCATTGATACAGTTGGATATATCTAATTAATATTACGTTCCACATTCCAGTCCCGTTATTCATTGTCATACCACATGAGCTTTCATAGAAGACAATAGTGCCTTAAAAAGAATACATATTTCTATATCAACTGACATTTAGGGCCATATTCAATTAGCAGCTGTAATTAGTGGCAGCCCGTGATAAGCTTGCAGGCTGCAATTTACACGGATTTATGCTTGAGCTTGAGGGAGACTTTAACAGAAATGCACAGTAAATGCCCTTGTTGCGGTTGCCGCGTACGTATTAATGGCAAATTCACCACACGAGAAAAAGGGGCTGTATTTGAATAGCCTAAGGCTACCATCCTTTTCTCTGCACAGTAAATTACACAGGCTATTTAAATCCATCCCTTACTAAAATAAATTAGTTTTGTGGTAAAAGTTAATAGCCTGCAGGTTGCAGATTGTGCGGGATTTTGCGCGAGTCTGCCCTTTTTTTTTAAATCATTCACATGACAAAACCAGGTTGGTTTTGCTGAGTAAATGATTGTGTGTCTGTCTGTATTTTTTAAAGCGGCAAGGTCCCACACAGCCTGCAACTCGCAGAATTATACTTTTTACCCTTGATGTTAAATGGTGTTTCTGTAAATAATGATGTGCAGTAACCAGAAGTTTCTGCCATATTTTTCGCTTAGAATTCTTGTAAAGGATGACCACATTAAAAATCATTTTTCTCCTTTCAACATTTCAATATTATAGAATTTTCTGCCCTCATTTTCAGTTTTTTACCCTATTTAGTGCTGGCTGCACCTAGTCCGGGCCTGGCCAACCGGTGGCTCTCCAGCTGTTGTGAAACTAGACATCCCAGCATGCACTGCCAGAGCTTTAGCTTTCCCTAATAGCAAAACTGTGGCAAGGCATGCAGGGTCATGTATTTTCTCTTACGTCCTAGAGGATGCTGGGGACTCCGTAAGGACCATGGGGTATAGACGGCACTCTAAGACTTTAGATGGGTGTGAACTGGCTCCTCCCTCTATGCCCCTCCTCCAGACCCCAGTTAGATCCTGTGCCCAGAGGAGACTGGATGCACTGCAGGGGAGCTCTACTGAGTTTCTCTGAAAAGACTTTTGTTAGGTAAAACCAGCGCCATTTTCTCCACAGCAAGCTGCAGAGAAGCTGCTCCCGGACTCTCCCCTGCTGAACAAGTAACAGGGGGCAAAAACGAGGGGGCGGGGGGGGCGCACATTTTTCTCTGACGTCCTAGTGGATGCTGGGGACTCCGAAAGGACCATGGGGAATAGCGGCTCCGCAGGAGACTGGGCACAAAAGTAAAAGCTTTAAGACTACCTGGTGTGCACTGGCTCCTCCCCCTATGACCCTCCTCCAAGCCTCAGTTAGATTTTTGTGCCCAAACGAGAAAGGGACTAAGGGGAGAAGAAGCGAACTCAGCTGCGTGCAGAATGGATTGGGCTTCTTAGGCTACTGGACATTAGCTCCAGAGGGACGATCACAGGCCCAGCCATGGATGGGTCCCAGAGCCGCGCCGCCGTCCCCCTTACAGAGCCAGAAGAGCAGAAGGTCCGGAAAAATCGGCGGCAGAAGACGTCCTGTCTTCAATAAGGTAGCGCACAGCACCGCAGCTGTGCGCCATTGCTCTCAGCACACTTCACACTCCGGTCACTGAGGGTGCAGGGCGCTGGGTGGGGGCGCCCTGAGACGCAATATAAACACCTTAGGGGGCAAAAAATGCATCACATATAGCTCCTGGGCTATATGGATGCATTTAACTCATGCCTGTTTTTCCATAAAAAAGCGGGAGAGCGGCCGCCGAGAAGGGGGCGGAGCCTATCTCCTCAGCACACTGGCGCCATTTTTCCTCACAGCTCCGTTGGAGGGAAGCTCCCTGACTCTCCCCTGCAGTCCTGCACTACAGAAACAGGGTAAAACAAGAGAGGGGGGGCACTAATTTGGCAGATAAATCTATACAGCAGCTATATAAGGGAAAAACACTTATATAAGGTTATCCCTGTATATATATAGCGCTCTGGTGTGTGCTGGCAAACTCTCCCTCTGTCTCCCCAAAGGGCTAGTGGGGTCCTGTCCTCTATCAGAGCATTCCCTGTGTGTGTGCTGTGTGTCGGTACGTTGTGTCGACATGTATGAGGAGGAAAATGGTATGGAGGCGGAGCAATTGCCTGTATTAGTGATGTCACCCCCTAGGGAGTCGACACCTGACTGGATGGTCTTATGGAAGGAATTACGTGATAGTGTCAGCACTTTACAAAAGACTGTTGACGACATGAGACAGCCGGCAAATCAGTTAATACCTGTACAGGCGTCTCAAACACCGTCAGGGGCTCTAAAGCGCCCGTTACCTCAGGTGGTCGACACAGACCCAGACACGGACACTGACTCCAGTGTCGACGGTGAGGAAACAAACGTATTTTCCAGTAGGGCCACACGTTACATGATCACGGCAATGAAGGAGGTTTTGAACATTTCTGATACTACAAGTACCACAAAAAAGGGTATTATGTGGGGTGTGAAAAAACTACCCGTAGTTTTTCCTGAATCAGATGAATTAAATGAGGTGTGTGATGAAGCGTGGGTTTCCCCAGATAAAAAACTGCTAATTTCTAAAAAATTATTGGCATTATACCCTTTCCCGCCAGAGGTTAGGGCGCGTTGGGAAACACCCCCTAGGGTAGATAAGGCGCTCACACGCTTATCAAAACAAGTGGCGTTACCGTCTCCTGATACGGCCGCCCTCAAGGAACCAGCTGATAGGAAGCTGGAAAATATCCTAAAAAGTATATACACACATACTGGTATTATACTGCGACCAGCAATCGCCTCAGCCTGGATGTGCAGTGCTGGGGTGGCTTGGTCGGATTCCCTGACTGAAAATATTGATACCCTGGACAGGGACAATATATTATTGACTATAGAGCATTTAAAGGATGCATTTCTATATATGAGAGATGCACAGAGGGATATTTGCACTCTGGCATCAAGAGTAAGTGCGCTGTCCATTTCTGCCAGAAGAGTGTTATGGACGCGACAGTGGTCAGGTGATGCGGATTCCAAACGGCATATGGAAGTATTGCCGTATAAAGGGGAGGAGTTATTTGGGGTCGGTCTATCGGACCTGGTGGCCACGGCAACGGCTGGGAAATCCACCTTTTTACCCCAGGTCACCTCTCAGCAGAAAAAGACACCGTCTTTTCAGGCTCAGTCCTTTCGTCCCCATAAGGGCAAGCGGGCAAAAGGCCACTCGTATCTGCCCCGGGGCAGAGGAAGGGGAAAAAGACTGCAGCAGACAGCCTCTTCCCAGGAACAGAAGCCCTCCCCCGCTTCTGCCAAGTCCTCAGCATGACGCTGGGGCCTTACAAGCGGACTCAGGCACGGTGGGGGCCCGTCTCAAGAATTTCAGCGCGCAGTGGGCTCACTCGCAAGTGGACCCCTGGATCCTGCAGGTAGTATCTCAGGGGTACAAATTGGAATTCGAGACGTCTCCCCCTCGCCGGTTCCTGAAGTCTGCTTTACCAACGTCTCCCCCCGACAGGGAGGCGGTATTGGAAGCCATTCACAAGCTGTATTCCCAGCAGGTGATAATCAAGGTACCCCTCCTACAACAGGGAAAGGGGTATTATTCCACGCTGTTTGTGGTACCGAAGCCGGACGGCTCGGTGAGACCTATTTTAAATCTGAAATCCTTGAACACTTACATACAAAGGTTCAAATTCAAGATGGAATCACTCAGAGCAGTGATAGCGAACCTGGAAGTAGGGGACTATATGGTGTCTCTGGACATCAAGGATGCTTACCTCCATGTCCCAATTTGCCCTTCTCACCAAGGGTACCTCAGGTTTGTGGTACAGAACTGTCACTATCAGTTTCAGACGCTGCCGTTTGGATTGTCCACGGCACCCCGGGTCTTTACCAAGGTAATGGCCGAAATGATGATTCTTCTTCGAAGAAAAGGCGTCTTAATTATCCCTTACTTGAACGATCTCCTGATAAGGGCAAGGTCCAGAGAACAGTTAGAGGTCGGAGTAGCACTATCTCAAGTAGTACTACGACAGCACGGATGGATTCTAAATATTCCAAAATCGCAGCTGATTCCGACGACACGTCTGCTGTTCCTAGGGATGATTCTGGACACAGTACAGAAAAAGGTGTTTCTCCCGGAGGAGAAAGCCAGGGAGTTATCCGACCTAGTCAGGAACCTCCTAAAACCAGGCCAAGTGTCAGTGCATCAATGCACAAGGGTCCTGGGAAAAATGGTAGCTTCTTACGAAGCGATTCCATTCGGCAGATTCCACGCAAGAACTTTTCAGTGGGATCTGCTGGACAAATGGTCCGGATCGCATCTTCAAATGCATCAGCGGATAACCCTGTCTCCAAGGACAAGGGTGTCTCTCCTGTGGTGGTTGCAGAGTGCTCATCTTCTAGAGGGCCGCAGATTCGGCATTCAGGACTGGGTCCTGGTGACCACGGATGCCAGCCTGAGAGGCTGGGGAGCAGTCACACAGGGAAGAAATTTCCAGGGCTTGTGGTCAAGCATGGAAACGTCACTTCACATAAATATCCTGGAACTAAGGGCCATTTACAATGCCCTAAGTCAGGCAAGGCCTCTGCTTCAGGGTCAGCCGGTGCTGATCCAGTCGGACAACATCACGGCAGTCGCCCACGTAAACAGACAGGGCGGCACAAGAAGCAGGAGGGCAATGACGGAAGTTGCAAGGATTCTTCGCTGGGCGGAAAATCATGTGATAGCACTGTCAGCAGTGTTCATTCCGGGAGTGGACAACTGGGAAGCAGACTTCCTCAGCAGACACGATCTCCACCCGGGGGAGTGGGGACTTCACCCAGAAGTCTTCCACATGATTGTGAACCGTTGGGAAAAACCAAAGGTGGACATGATGGCGTCCCGCCTCAACAAAAAACTGGACAAATATTGCGCCAGGTCAAGGGACCCTCAGGCAATAGCTGTGGACGCTCTGGTAACACCGTGGGTGTACCAGTTAGTGTATGTGTTCCCTCCTCTGCCTCTCATACCCAAGGTACTGAGAATCATAAGAAGGAGAGGAGTAAGGACTATACTCGTGGCTCCGGATTGGCCAAGAAGGACTTGGTACCCGGAACTTCAAGAGATGCTCACGGAAGACCCGTGGCCTCTACCTCTAAGAAAGGACCTGCTCCAGCAGGGACCATGTCTGTTCCAAGACTTACCGCGGCTGCGTTTGACGGCATGGCGGTTGAACGCCGGATCCTGAAGGAAAAAGGCATTCCGGATGAAGTCATCCCTACCCTGATCAAAGCCAGGAAGGATGTAACTGTGCAACATTATCACCGTATTTGGCGTAAATATGTTGCGTGGTGTGAGGCCAGGAAGGCCCCTACAGAGGAATTTCAACTGGGTCGTTTCCTGCATTTCCTGCAAACAGGACTGTCTATGGGCCTAAAATTAGGGTCCATTAAGGTTCAAATTTCGGCCCTGTCAATATTCTTCCAAAAAGAACTAGCTTCAGTTCCTGAAGTTCAGACGTTTGTCAAGGGGGTACTGCATATACAGCCTCCTTTTGTGCCTCCAGTGGCACCTTGGGATCTCAATGTAGTTTTGGGGTTCCTAAAATCACATTGGTTTGAACCACTCACCACTGTGGACTTAAAATATCTCACATGGAAAGTGGTAATGCTGTTAGCCCTGGCCTCAGCCAGGCGTGTCTCAGAATTGGCGGCTTTATCCTATAAAAGCTCTTACCTAATTTTTCATACGGACAGGGCAGAATTGAGGACTCGTCCTCAATTTCTCCCTAAGGTGGTTTCAGCATTTCACTTAAACCAGCCTATTGTGGTGCCTGCGGCTACTAGGGACTTGGAGGATTCCAAGTTGCTGGACGTAGTCAGGGCCCTGAAAATATATGTTTCCAGGACGGCTGGAGTCAGAAAATCTGACTCGCTGTTTATCCTGTATGCACCCAACAAGCTGGGTGCTCCTGCTTCTAAGCAGACTATTGCTCGTTGGATTTGTAGTACAATTCAGCTTGCACATTCTGTGGCAGGCCTGCCACAGCCAAAATCTGTAAAAGCCCATTCCACACGGAAAGTGGGCTCATCGTGGGCGGCTGCCCGAGGGGTCTCGGCTTTACAACTTTGCCGAGCAGCTACTTGGTCAGGGGCAAACACGTTTGCTAAATTCTACAAATTTGATACCCTGGCTGAGGAGGACCTGGAGTTCTCTCATTCGGTGCTGCAGAGTCATCCGCACTCTCCCGCCCGTTTGGGAGCTTTGGTATAATCCCCATGGTCCTTTCGGAGTCCCCAGCATCCACTAGGACGTCAGAGAAAATAAGAATTTACTTACCGATAATTCTATTTCTCATAGTCCGTAGTGGATGCTGGGCGCCCATCCCAAGTGCGGATTGTCTGCAATACTTGTACATAGTTATTGTTACAAAAAATCGGGTTATTATTGTTGTGAGCCATCTTTTCAGAGGCTCCTCTGTTATCATGCTGTTAACTAGGTTCAGATCACAAGTTGTACGGTGTGATTGGTGTGGCTGGTATGAGTCTTACCCGGGATTCAAAATCCTTCCTTATTGTGTACGCTCGTCCGGGCACAGTATCCTAACTGAGGCTTGGAGGAGGGTCATAGGGGGAGGAGCCAGTGCACACCAGGTAGTCTTAAAGCTTTTACTTTTGTGCCCAGTCTCCTGCGGAGCCGCTATTCCCCATGGTCCTTTCGGAGTCCCCAGCATCCACTACGGACTATGAGAAATAGAATTATCGATAAGTAAATTCTTATTATTTGGTGCTAAATTGTGTAGATATAGCACTTTACAGGCTGGGACTTTGTTTTCAGTATCTAGTGGCGCTGGGTGTGTGCTGGCATACTCTGTCTCTCCAAAGGGCCTTATTGTGGGTCTGTCCCCATATTCAGATATCACAGTGTGTGTGGGAGTGTCAGTACGAGTGTGTCGATATGTCTGAAGCGGAAGGCTCGTCTAGGGAGGATGCAGAGCAGATGGTGGTGGTGTCTTCGTCGGCACACCCGACACCTGATTGGTTAGACATGTGGAATGTTTTAAATGCTAATGTGACTTTATTACATAAGAGATTGGACAAAGCAGAGTCCAAGGACAGCGCAGGGAGTCAATCCATGGCTTTGGCTGTGTCACAAGACCCTTCAGGGTCCCATAAACATCCCTTCTCCCAGATAGCAGACACTGATACCGACACAGATTCTGACTCCAGTGTCGACTATGATGATGCGAGGTTGCACCCAAGAGTGGTCAAGAGTATTCAATATATGATTATTGCAGTAAAAGATGTTTTTGCATATCACAGAGGAACCCTCTGTCCCGGACACGAGGGTCTGCATGTTTAAGGAAAAAAAACCTGAGGTAACGTTTCCCCCATCTCATGAGCTGAACGCTTTATTTGAAAAGGCTTGGGAAACTCCAGATAAGAGACTGCAGGTTCCCAAGAGAATTATTATGGCGTATCCTTTCCCCTCAAAGGACAGGTTACGGTGAGAATCCTCGCCCACGGTGGACAAGGCCTTGACGCGCTTGTCCAAAAAGGTGGCGCTACCGTCCCCAGACACGGCGGCCCTAAAGGATCCTGCGGATCGCAGACTGGAAACTACCTTAAAATCAATTTATGCGACTACGGGAGCCCTGCTCAGACCTGCTGTAGCGGCGGCATGGGTGGGTAGCGCAGTTGCAGCGTGGGCAGATAACTTGTCATCTGACATTGACACCTTAGATAAAGATAGTATTTTGTTGACCTTGGGTCACATTAATGACGCAGCGTTATATATGAGAGAGGCTGCGAGAGATATTGGGCTGTTGGGTTCAAGAGCCAATGCCATGGCAGTTTCTGCTAGAAGATCCCTGTGGACCCGTCAATGGACAGGTGATGCGGATTCAAAGAGACATATGGAGGCTTTGCCTTACAAAGGTGAAGTTTTATTTGGGGAGGGCCTCGCGGACCTGGTTTCCACAGCTACCGCTGGTAAGTCTTCTCTTTTGCCTTATGTTCCCCCACAGCAAAAGAAAACACCTCAATAACAGATGCAGTCCTTTCGGTCCCATAAGTTCAGAAAGGGTCGGGGCTCTTCCTTCCTCGCCAGAGGTAGAGGGAAAAGAACACCAGCTACAGCTCCTCGGCCTCTACAAAATCCACCGCATGACGCTGGGGCTCCGCTGCGGGAGTCCGCACCGGTGGGGGAACGTTTTCGTCTCTTCAACCACGTCTGGGTTCAGTCGGATTTGGACCCTTGGGTGGTCGAAATTGTATCCCAAGGCTACAAACTGGAGTTCGAAGATGTGCCTCCACACCGATTTTTCAAATCGACCTTGCCAGCTTCTCCCCCAGAGAGGGAAATAGTTTCAGCTGCCATACAAAAGCTGTGTCAACAGCAGGTGATTATCAAGGTTCCCCTAGGACAACAGGGAAAAGGGTTTTATTCAACCCTATTTTTGGTCCCGAAGCCATATGGCTCGGTCAGACCAATTCTGAATCTAAAATCCCTAATCCTATATTTGAAAAGGTTCAAATTCAAAATGGAATCTCTCAGGGCAGTGATCTCCAGCCTGGAAGGGGGGGATTTTATGGTGTCCCTAGACATAAAGGATGCATACCTTCATGTCCCCATATATCCTCCTCATCAGGCGTACCTGAGATTCGCTGTACAGGATTGTCATTACCAGTTTCAGACGTTGCCATTTGGGCTTTCCACGGCCCCGAGAATTTTCGCCATGGTAATGGCGAAAATGATGGTGCTCCTGCGCAAGCAGGGAGTCACAATTATCCCATACTTGGACGATCTCCTGATAAAGGCAAGATCAAGGGATCAGTTACTAAAAAGCGTCTCTCTCTCCCTGAGAGTACTACAGCAACACGGCTGGATTCTAAATCTACCAAAGTCACAGTTGGTTCCGACAACTCGGCTGTCATTTTTGGGCATGGTTCTGGACACGGAAAAAAGAGGGTTTTTCTCCCAATGGAAAAAGTCCGGGAACTCCAGAGCATGATCAAGGACCTGCTGAAACTAAAAAGAGTGTCAGTTCATCAATGCACTCGAGTATTGTGAAAGATGGTGGCGGCCTACGAGGCCATTCCGTTCGGCAGGTTCCATGCGAGGACTTTTCAGTGAGACCTTCTGGACAAGTGGTCAGGGTCCCATCTACAGATGCATCGGAGGATAAGCCTGTCCCCCAAGGCCAAGGTTGCTCTCCTGTGGTGGCTCCAGAGTGCTCACCTTCTAGAGGGTCGCAGGTTCGACATTCAAGATTGGATTCTTGTGACTACGGACGCGAGCCTCCGAGGATGGGGAGCAGTCACACAAGGAAGAAATTTTCAGGGATTATGGTCAAGCCAGGAGGCTTGTCTACACATCAATGTGCTGAAATTAAGGGCCATTTACAACGGCTTGCAACAGGCGGAGAGTCTTCTTCGCAACCTACCCGTTCTGATCCAATCAGACAACGTCACAGCCGTGGCGCATGTAAACCGCCAGGGCGGGACAAGGAGCAGAGTAGCAATGGCAGAAGCCACCAGGATTCTTCGCTGGGCGGAAAATCATGTAAGCGCTCTGTCATGGGTCTTCATTCCGGGAGTAGACAACTGGGAAGCAGACTTCCTCAGCAGACACGATCTCCATCCAGGAGGTTGGGGACTTCATCAAGAGGTCTTTGCAGAAGTAACAAGTCGTTGGGGACTTCCTCAAATAGACATAATGGCGTCACGCCTCAACAGAAAGCTTCGGATGTATTGTTCCAGGTCGAGGGACCCTCAGGCAGTGGCGGTGGACGCCCTGGTGACACTGTGGGTGTTTCAGTCGGTCTATGTGTTCCCTCCACTTCCGCTTATCTCAAAAATACTGAGAATCATAAGACGAACAAGAGGGCAGACAATACTCATTGTTCCAGATTGGCCTCGAAGGGCCTGGTATTCAGATCTTCAGGAAATGATCACAGAAGATCTGTGGCCTCTTCCGCTCAGGGAGGACCTGTTACAAGAGGGGCCCTGTGTGTTCCAAGACTTACCGCGGTTACGTTTGACGGCATGGCGGTTGAACACCAAATCCTAGCTAAGAAGCGTATTCCGGGGGAAGTCATCCCTACTCTAATCAAAGCTAGGAAGGAGGTAACGGCGAAGCATTATCACCGTATCTGGAGGAAATATGTGTCTTGGTGTGAATGCTCCTACTGAAGATTTTCAGCTGGGTCGTTTTCTCCATTTTCTACAGACAGGAGTGGATATGGGCCTGAAGTTAGGCTCCATTAAGGTGCAGATTTCGGCCTTATCTATATTCTTTCAGAAGGAATTGGCTTCTCTCCCAGAAGTCCAGACTTTTGTAAAGGGAGTGCTGCACATCCAACCTCCTTTTGTGCCCCCAGTGGCACCGTGGGACCTTAACGTGGTTTTTCAGTTCCTTAAATCACACTGGTTTGAACCTCTTCAAACAGTTTAATTAAAATTTCTCACTTGGAAGGTGGTCATGTTGTTGGCCTTGGCATCTGCGAGGCGGGTGTCCGAATTGGCGGCTTTGTCTCACAAGAGCCCCTATCTGATTTTCCATGTGGATCGAGCGGAGTTGAGGACTCGTCCTCAATTTCTGCCTAAAGTGGTTTCGTCGTTTCATATGAACCAACCTATTGTGGTGCCTGTGGCTACGGGTGACTTGGAGGATTCCAAGTCCCTTGATGTAGTCAGGGCCTTGAAAATTTATGTAGCCAGGACGGCTCGGGTTAGGAAAACAGAGGCACTGTTTGTCCTGTATGCAGCCAACAAGGTTGGTGCTCCTGCTTCTAAGCAGAATATTGCACGCTGGATCTGTAACACGATTCAGCAGGCTCATTCTACGACTGGATTGCCGTTACCAAATTCAGTAAAGGCCCATTCCACTAGGAAGGTGAGCTCTTCTTGGGCGGCTGCCCGAGGCGTCTCGGCATTACAGCTTTGCCGAGCAGCTACTTGGTCGGGTTCAAACACACTTGCAAAATTCTACAAGTTTGATACCCTGGCTAAGGAGGACCTCGTGTTTGCTCAATCGGTGCTGCAGAGTAATCCGCACTCTCCCGCCCGGTCTGGAGCTTTGGTATAATCCCCATGGTCCTTACGGAGTCCCCTGCATCCTCTAGGACGTAAGAGAAAATAAGATTTTAAACCTACCGGTAAATCTTTTTCTCCTAGTCCGTAGAGGATGCTGGGCGCCCGTCCCAGTGCGGACTATTTCTGCAAGGCTTGTATATAGTTTTTGTTTACATAAGGGTTATGTTACAGTTGAGATCAGTCTCTGGCTGATGCTGTTTTGTTCATGCTGTTAACTGGTTTAGTATGTACCATGTTGTGCGGTGTGTATGGTGCGGGCCGGTGTGTATCTTGCCTTTAGATTAACAAAAATCCTTTCCTCGTACTGTCCGTCTCCTCTGGGCACAGTTCTATAACTGAGGTCTGGAGGAGGGGCATAGAGGGAGGAGCTAGTTCACACCCATCTAAAGTCTTAGAGTGCCCATGTCTCCTGCGGAGCCCGTCTATACCCCATGGTCCTTACGGAGTTCCCAGCATCCTCTACGGACTAGGAGAAAAAGATTTACCGGTAGGTTTAAAATCTTATTTTTTCCCAACAGCTGGAGAGCCACAGGTTGGCCAGGCCTGCTCTAGTCATCTTATTGTTAGGCATAGTAGGCTCCCTTATCCCAGCATAATAAATAGGTTACCTAATTCTATGGTCATTATGAACTTTTGTGTATGTGAGAAAATCAGTTTAAAAGGTATCTCCCAATAAAAAGAAATATCTGCTTCCTGCGATGGATATTTACTGAGTATTTCATTTTGTTTTGTTTTGTTTCTTTTTGGTTTTTATCTTTTGTAGTTTGAAAACACTCAAATTAAGTTATCTGAGCTAAAAGCGACGTTTGACAAAACGGAACAAGAAAAGCAAACGATTGTTGAAGAGCTCAAGCAATGTAAAGACAAGCTAACACTGCTGCAGGAGAAGGGCACTAATGTAAGTTTCCCACCGCCGGTAAGACATGCACCCTGTGCCCCGTCACCATCCACCTGCGCTTCTACACATGCGGCTGCTCTTATTTGTCGTAGTTTGCAGTGTGCTGGAGCATATGCTTGCTGTCATGTTGCAGTTATTGTGGTCTCGTGTATCAAGCAGGAAACGTGACATTAATTTTATTAATGATAAATATTACTCATACATTCGTTAGGGGGGCTTTGGAACAATGAGGGATTGAGGTGCTGGATAGATCTTGGGAATGTTTAAAAAAAACAAAAAAAAAACCCAGCTCCTTTGCTCTATAGTCCCTCAGCCTAGAAGACCTATTTTTATTTGTAAGTGCCCCTAGATCAAGGTACTTTACCTCATTGCTGCTGCAGGTAGTTAAGTAGTTTGGTCACTTGTTTGACATGTTACGCCTATTTGAGAATGTTGATTTGTTATCTGCTCCTTCTCAAAATGTATTCATTCACCTGCTAGGGCATTGTTAGTGAAATAACCAAAGTCTTCCTGACTTGATTGGTCTTCAGTCAACTTTTTTCTTAAAGTTTTTGAGTTCCATCCAACACCTTTTTACAGCATTGTTCCGGTTTCCCCTAATGGACTATGATAAAAGGACTTAACATAAATACAAAAACCCAGTTTTTATTTTATCGCATCAGAGCTTATTATGAAACTCTGTTCAGGAATGTTGTAATGGTTAGTGTCCCAGAGGACATAGCTCTTTTATGTTCTCTGAATAACCTCTTGTACCAAAGTTTATCTCAGTGTTCGTTTGTTTTTGTTTTAGGAAAAATGTATCCATATAGAAAATTTTTTACTTTGCTCATTTTTTTTCCAATGCGTTAATCACCATTGTTCTTTCATTAGCAGTTTTATGGTTACTTTGATAACTTGTTAGTAGGCAATTACCATTTCCATTCAAAAATACACTGCATTTCCATTCAAAAATACACTGCATTTCCATTCAAAAATACACTGCAAGAAAAACTCTTGCACATTATTGCTTGCTACTATAATGCACAGTGACGGCCCTGTTTTACAGCAGGATCTATCTTGTTATTGGCTTTACAGCAAGATAATGAGGTTACCGTACTTTAGGATGTTTGGATTGTATAAGTTTGTGATGTGCACGTAACATAAAATGTTCTGGCCTTGGTGTGCAATGCATGGGAAGTCACATGTTCCGATGCACCTGGTTATAGAGATCACTGTACAGAATATACTCACTCTAACATAAACCTCACAATGCACAGCTACAGCACCTAAACAAGTCTGGGAGTGAGGCTCTCACAATAATACAGATCCCTCCCCAATGCTGTTACACCTGATCGTATCCCAGCAGTTCTGGAATATGGCCTGTATCTGACCATCCTGCCTTCCCCAGTGGGCGTCGTTATGGTTGTATTATAAGAGAATGGGTGGTGCCAGAACCAATCCTTGGTTGTTGCTCTTACCCCTTCCCCACGAAAAAGGCAAATAAACTACACATTTAAAAACTGGAAAAAAAATGTTTTATATATGTAATGTACATTTAGGTTTTATTTGAATGCATATTGCAGTATTGAAGAGCCTTATAGGGAACTACTCAGACACTAACAAACCTGATATCTGGCAATTGGCTGCATATGAAGCTTACTTACAACAATATCTTATTTGTTTGTGGTATAGAGGATACTGTGTGTGTATTCTGATGTTTAGGTAAGTAAATTCAGTGGGTGCCCCAAACACCCTGCGCTCAGTATAGTTACACCAGTGGTAACTGGCTTTGTAGGGGTTTGGTATAAAACATGGTATGAGGCACCATTTGTGTTGTACTGTGTGGTTGGTCCCGAAGATTAACCATGATCATAGATTACAGTTAAAATCATTTGAGATCTCACTAACCGTGATTCTGTGAATTTATAGTCAATCAACCACAAACATCTAACACAATATACGAGATGACTTTAAAACGACAAAGTAACAGATTGTATCACAGTGACTAGCCACACCGATCTGTCATAAGTACGTAAGGTGTGAGCATTAGCGCACACCTGTCTTACCCTATTATATCTGTCTTCCACGTGGGATTGGTACTTGCGGTAATTTTTCTATACAGTAGGGTAATAACCACAAGGACAATTTAGTTCAAATTTAATTGTTTAAGGAGAACCAGTTAAATAAAATCCATGTCTATTACGTATGGTCGCATCATGATCTATGTGTGATCAGTTTTTTACCCCACATACATAGAAAGTAAAAATTTGATTCCAAGATGGTTCAAGTAGGGACATCTGATAGCAGGCTCCATAATGATTTCTGAGCTCTAGTGCACATATAGAAATAATTAGCAGCTTCTGATTGGATCAATACAGTGCTGTTCCAATGTGGGGATTGGTTGTTCTTTCTAATCTTGCCTCACATTCTTCCTTACTCCACTCAGAGATCACTACAGATGCTGGCCAGCAGAGGGTACCCACTAAATGCTAAACTCAGGAAGGTGCCAGCACTTAGTCTCAGGTCTCGTGGGATGGGGTTTAAAAATGTTAGAATAGTGCAAACCTTTTTTTGCATGATTCCATATAATGAAGGTCATGGATTGTGTGTTACTGGAGCCAGTGTCCGGGTCTCCACAATTCAAAAGGGGGATTCTGGTAGTTGGCTTATGGTGTTTGCTGACAACCGAGGAATAGTGAAACAGCTCACTTCTCCTTAATAAGTATTTTATGTTACTCCTACATCCATTGGGACACAGTAGGTCAATAGGGCATGGAGGTGCTGGATAAAGTTCAGACAAATTACTAAAGGCCCAAACTCTCCTCCTCCTCCTCTATATCCACACAGCTGGGAAGAACTTACATTTTTCTAAGCACCCCTGGAGCAGTGCACTTTATGGTAATGTCGCCAGAAGCAGCTGTTTAGTCTAAGTTTTTATTTTCATTCTTATACGTATGGTCAGCATACTAGCCCTCGGTCCCTGCTTCTGTCTGCTGCCTGGTTGGGAGCACAATCCCTATCGCTGCAGTTAGTGACCTTGTACACAGTAAGCTGTCCAGTCACCATGACAAACAGACGGCACTCCAGTCTGCCCCTGTAACAGGGCAAGTAGCATATACTGTTGGGCTGTTTATAGTGAACACCTCACTTGTATGCTTTAACAATAGTAACGGTTAAGTTAATTGCCACCAATACCCATAAAAGGTGGAGGAGCAGGAGCTCACACTCAACCATCCCATGCTGTTCAAATGGACCCAGTCTTTGCCTAGTTCAGTACAGCATTTATCAAGGGCTTCCTTTTCCTTCAAAAAGTTTTTTAACTCGTGTGTGTGATACCAGGGCAGTGCCACAGTTGTGCTCTGGTCCAAGCTTGCAGGGACGGATTCTCTCTGGAGAATGGACAAGTACTTGATTATTCTGATTTTGATGATTCCATTAAAAGACCAGGAATAGAGGATTTAATAAGAGCTGTTCATCACACTCTTTGGAAGATCCCATTTCCGCCGAAGCCCAAATTCTCAATTTCTTTAGAAAAATAATGAGTCCTAACACTAGTATAGTCTTTTGTGGAGGTGTGGACAAAGCCTGTTGAAAATTGTAAAATCTCCTGCAGAAGTTTACCCTACTATCCATTGCCTTTGGATGGCCATGATAATTGAGAACCCCTTCCTAAAGTGATGCCGTATAAAATGAGTAGCCAGAATGACTACAGTCTCTATTTAATTGTAGCCTCATTGCAAAATAAATTAGACAAGAAATGTGAATAGATTCTTAGTGCTATGTACAGTATGTGGCTGTTGGGGTGTCACTGAGAAAACAGGCCATGTTGACCTGGTCAGAGCAGCTCAGGCTGGAAGATATGTGCCCGAATTATTACCTTTACTAGCACATACTCATGATGCCATATTAGATCCAACCTTCATCTTCGCTAGTGATACTGCTGCATCTGATGGAGCCAGGCGTGCCTTGTAAAGTTCAAGAGGTCACTAGAGGTAGTTTGTTTTGGTCCTGAATTGTAGAGATTGATCAGTCAGACTTCAGGAGGTTGACGTTCCTCTCTGCCTGCCAGCGTTCCAAGAGTCAGACCTATCCTGGTTTTGCTCTGCGAAGCCACTAAGCCCACAGTTACATAGTCTGCATGATGGGTACCTTGCCCACGCAGTGTAGCCTGCAATAAGGTCCTGTCATTTTAGATTTAGAGAACTGTGGATCTCTTCAATCTCGGACATTTGGGTGAAAAGAATTGTGGATTGAGGATACATACTGAATTCCAAGGTGCTTCTTTACCATAACCCTTCCCTTTGACCTTAGATTTTGTGAAGGTCGACTGCACGCCCTCCCTTCATGCTCTGATCTGTTGCTTGTTTGATTATTCAGGAATATTGGTTTGTCAGCTCCTCCAGCACAACATTGAATTATCTTCCTACTGGGGCTTTAGTTGTCAAATAACTGAGGTCTTACGCTGCAGGAATATAGAGGAAAGCAGTTTGGACTTCGGTAAAAAAAAAAAAAAATTTAAGTTCCTAATTCAATCCAGCACCTTTATTCCTTATTTCTCTGACGTCCTAGTGGATGCTGGGAACTCCGTAAGGACCATGGGGAATAGCGGCTCCGCAGGAGACTGGGCACAAAAGTAAAAGCTTTCTGACTAGCTGGTGTGCACTGGCTCCTCCCCCTATGACCCTCCTCCAAGCCTCAGTTAGATTTTTGTGCCCGGCCGAGAAGGGTGCATGCTAGGTAGCTCTCCAGAGCTGCTTAGAGTAAAAGTTTTAAATAGGTTTTTTTTTTATTTTCAGTGAGACCTGCTGGCAACAGGCTCACTGCATCGTGGGACTAAGGGGAGAAGAAGCGAACTCACCTGCATGCAGAGTGGATTGGGCTTCTTGGCTACTGGACATTAGCTCCAGAGGGACGATCACAGGTTCAGCCTGGATGGGTCCCGGAGCCGCGCCGCCGGCCCCCTTACAGAGCCAGAAGAGCGAAGAGGTCCGGAAAAATCGGCGGCAGAAGACGTTCCTGTCTTCAATAAGGTAGCGCACAGCACTGCAGCTGTGCGCCATTACTCTCAGCACACTTCACACTCCGGTCACTGAGGGTGCAGGGCGCTGGGGGGGAGCGCCCTGAGACGCAATAAAACATGTTTTAAACCTTATATGGCTAAAGAAATGCATCACATATAGCTCCTGGGCTATATGGATGCATTTAACCCCTGCCAGTTTTCCTAATAAAAAAAGCGGGAGAAAAGGCCGCCGAAAAGGGGGCGGAGCCTATCTCCTCAGCACACAAGCGCCATTTTCCCTCACAGCTCCGCTGGAAGGACGGCTCCCTGACTCTCCCCTGCAGTCCTGCTACAGAATCAGGGTAAAACAAGAGAGGGGGGGCACTAATTGGCAGAAAATACATATACAGCAGCTATAGAAGGGAGAAACACTTATATAAGGTTATCCCTGCATATATATATAGCGCTCTGGTGTGTGCTGGCAAACTCTCCCTCTGTCTCCCCAAAGGGCTCGTGGGGTCCTGTCCTCTATCAGAGCATTCCCTGTGTGTGTGCTGTGTGTCGGTACGATTGTGTCGACATGTATGAGGAGGAAAATGATGTGGAGGCGGAGCAATTGCCTGTAATAGTGATGTCACCCCCTAGGGAGTCGACACCTGACTGGATGGTAGTATGGAAGGAATTACGTGACAGTGTCAGCACTTTGCAAAAAACTGTTGACGACATGAGACAGCCGGCAAATCAGTTAGTGCCTGTCCAGGCGTCTCAAACACCGTCAGGGGCTCTAAAGCGCCCGTTACCTCAGATGGTCGACACAGACCCAGACACGGATACTGACTCCAGTGTCGACGGTGACGAGACAAACGTAATGTCCAGTAGGGCCACACGTTACATGATCACGGCAATGAAGGAGGCTTTGAACATTTCTGATACTACAAGTACCACAAAAAGGGGTATTATGTGGGGTGTGAAAAAACTACCCATAGTTTTTCCTGAATCAGATGAATTAAATGAGGTGTGTGACAAAGCGTGGGTTTCCCCCGATAAAAAACTGCTTATTTCTAATAAATTATTGGCATTATACCCTTTCCCGCCAGAGGTTAGGGCGCGTTGGGAAACACCCCCTAGGGTAGATAAGGCGCTCACACGCTTATCAAAACAAGTGGCGTTACCGTCTCCTGATACGGCCGCCCTCAAGGAACCAGCTGATAGAAAGCTGGAAAATATCCTAAAAGGTATATACACACATACTGGTGTTATACTACGACCAGCAATCGCCTCAGCCTGGATGTGCAGCGCTGGAGTGGCTTGGTCGGATTCCCTGACTGAAAATATTGATACCCTGGATAGGGACAGTATATTGACTATAGAGCATTTAAAGGATGCATTACTATATATGCGAGATGCACAGAGGGATATTTGCACCCTGGCATCAAGAGTAAGTGCGTTGTCCATTTCTGCCAGAAGAAGTTTATGGACACGACAGTGGTCAGGTGATGCGGATTCCAAACGGCATATGGAAGTTTTGCCGTATAAAGGGGAGGAGTTATTTGGGGTCGGTCTGTCAGACCTGGTGGCCACGGCGACGGCTGGGAAATCCACCTTTTTACCCCAGGTCACCTCTCAGCAGAAAAAGACACCGTCTTTTCAAACTCAGTCCTTTCGTCCCCATAAGGGCAAGCGGGCAAAAGGCCACTCATTTCTGCCCCGGGGCAGAGGAAGGGGAAAAAGACTGCAGCAGGCAGCCTCTTCCCAGGATCAGAAGCCCTCCCCCGCTTCTGCCAAGTCTTCAGCATGACGCTGGGGCTTTACAAGCGGACTCAGGCACGGTGGGGGCCCGTCTCAAAAATTTCAACGCGCAGTGGGCTCACTCGCAAGTGGACCTCTGGATCCTGCAGGTAGTATCACAGGGGTACAAATTGGAATTCGAGACGTCTCCCCCTCGCCGGTTCCTGAAGTCTGCTCTACCAACGTCTCCCTCCGACAGGGAGGCAGTATTGGAAGTTATTCACAAGCTGTATTCCCAGCAGGTGATAATCAAGGTACCCCTCCTACAACAGGGAAAGGGGTATTATTCCACGCTGTTTGTGGTACCGAAGCCGGACGGCTCGGTGAGACCGATTTTAAATCTGAAATCCTTGAACACTTACATAAAAAGGTTCAAATTCAAGATGGAATCACTCAGAGCAGTGATGGCGAACCTGGAAGAAGGGGACTATATGGTGTCTCTGGACATCAAAGATGCTTATCTCCATGTCCCAATCTACCCTTCTCACCAAGGGTACCTCAGGTTTGTGGTACAGAACTGTCATTATCAGTTTCAGACGCTGCCGTTTGGATTGTCCACGGCACCACGGGTCTTTACCAAGGTAATGGCCGAAATGATGATTCTTCTTCGAAGAAAAGGCGTCTTAATTATCCCTTACTTGGACGATCTCCTGATAAGGGCAAGATCCAGGGAACAGTTAGAGGTCGGAGTAGCACTATCTCAGGTGGTGCTACGTCAGCACGGGTGGATTCTAAATATTCCAAAATCGCAGCTGATTCCAACAACACGTCTACTGTTCCTAGGGATGATTCTGGACACAGTCCAGAAAAAGGTGTTTCTCCCGGAGGAGAAGGCCAGGGAGTTATCCGAGCTAGTCAGGAACCTCCTGAAACCAGGACAAGTGTCAGTGCATCAATGCACAAGGGTCCTGGGAAAGATGGTGGCTTCTTACGAAGCGATTCCATTCGGAATATTCCATGCAAGAACTTTTCAGTGGGATCTGCTGGACAAATGGTCCGGATCGCATCTTCAGATGCATCAGCGGATAACCCTATCTCCAAGGACAAGGGTGTCTCTCCTGTGGTGGTTGCAGAGTGCTCATCTTCTAGAGGGCCGCAGATTCGGCATTCAGGACTGGATTCTGGTGACCACGGATGCCAGCCTGAGAGGCTGGGAAACAGTCACACAGGGAAGAAATTTCCAGGGCTTGTGGTCAAGCATGGAAACGTCTCTTCACATAAATATCCTGGAACTAAGGGCAATTTACAATGCCCTAAGCCAAGCAAGGCCTCTGCTTCAGGGTCAGTCGGTATTGATCCAATCGGACAACATCACGGCAGTCACCCACGTAAACAGACAGGGCGGCACAAGAAGCAGGAGGGCAATGGCAGAAGCTGCAAGGATTCTTCGCTGGGCGGAAAATCATGTGATAGCACTGTCAGCAGTGTTCATTCCGGGAGTGGCATACTGGGAAGCAGACTTCCTCAGCAGACACGACCTCCACCCGGGAGAGTGGGGACTTCATCCAGAAGTCTTCCACATGATTGTAAACCGTTGGGAAAAACCAAAGGTGGACATGATGGCGTCCCGCCTCAACAAAAAACTAGACAGGTATTGCGCCAGGTCAAGGGACCCTCAGGCAATAGCTGTGGACGCTCTGGTAACACCGTGGGTGTACCAGTCAGTGTATGTGTTCCCTCCTCTGCCTCTCATACCCAAGGTATTGAGAATTATAAGACGGAGAGGAGTAAGAACTATACTCGTGGCTCCGGATTGGCCAAGAAGGACTTGGTACCCGGAACTTCAAGAGATGCTCACAGAGGACCCGTGGCCTCTACCTCTAAGGAAGGACCTGCTCCAGCAGGGACCTTGTCTGTTCCAAGACTTATCGCGGCTGCGTTTGACGGCATGGAGGTTGAACGCCGGATCCTGAAGGAAAAAGGCATTCCAGATGAAGTCATCCCTACCCTGGTCAAGGCCAGGAAGGATGTAACCGCAAAACATTATCACCGCATTTGGCGAAAATATGTTGCGTGGTGTGAGGCCAAGAAGGCCCCTACAGAGGAATTTCAACTGGGTCGTTTCCTGCATTTCCTGCAAACAGGACTATCTATGGGCCTAAAATTAGGGTCCATTAAGGTTCAAATTTCGGCCCTGTCGATCTTCTTACAAAAAGAACTGGCTTCAGTGCCTGAAGTTCAGACGTTTGTCAAAGGGGTACTTCATATACAGCCTCCTTTTGTGCCTCCAGTGGCACCTTGGGATCTCAATGTAGTGTTGAGTCTCCTAAAATCACATTGGTTTGAACCACTCACCACTGTGGAATTGAAATATCTCACATGGAAAGTGGTCATGCTGTTAGCCCTGGCTTCAGCCAGGCGTGTCTCAGAATTGGCTGCTTTGTCATATAAAAGCCCTTACCTAATTTTTCATTCAGACAGGGCAGAACTGAGGACTCGCCCTCAATTTCTCCCTAAGGTGGTTTCAGCGTTTCACATGAACCAGCCTATTGTGGTGCCTGCGGCTACTAGGGACTTGGAGGACTCCAAGTTGCTGGACGTAGTCAGGGCCCTGAAAATATATGTTTCCAGGACGGCTGGAGTCAGAAAATCTGACTCGCTGTTTATACTGTATGCACCCAACAAGCTGGGTGCTCCTGCTTCTAAGCAGACGATTGCTCGTTGGATTTGTAGTACAATTCAGCTTGCACATTCTGTGGCAGGCCTGCCACAGCCAAAATCTGTAAAAGCCCATTCCACAAGGAAAGTGGGCTCATCTTGGGCGGCTGCCCGAGGGGTCTCGGCTTTACAACTTTGCCGAGCAGCTACTTGGTCAGGGGCAAACACGTTTGCTAAATTTTACAAATTTGATACCCTGGCTGAGGAGGACCTGGAGTTCTCTCATTCGGTGCTGCAGAGTCATCCGCACTCTCCCGCCCGTTTGGGAGCTTTGGTATAATCCCCATGGTCCTTACGGAGTTCCCAGCATCCACTAGGACGTCAGAGAAAATAAGAATTTACTTACCGATAATTCTATTTCTCGTAGTCCGTAGTGGATGCTGGGCGCCCATCCCAAGTGCGGATTGTCTGCAATACTTGTATATAGTTATTGTTACAAAAATCGGGTTGTTTATTGTTGTGAGCCATCTTTTCAGAGGCTCCTACGTTTATCATACTGTTAACTGGGTTCAGATCACAAGTTGTACGGTGTGATTGGTGTGGCTGGTATGAGTCTTACCCGGGATTCAAGATCCTTCCTTATTATGTACGCTCGTCCGGGCACAGTATCTTAACTGAGGCTTGGAGGAGGGTCATAGGGGGAGGAGCCAGTGCACACCAGCTAGTCAGAAAGCTTTTACTTTTGTGCCCAGTCTCCTGCGGAGCCGCTATTCCCCATGGTCCTTACGGAGTTCCCAGCATCCACTACGGACTACGAGAAATAGAATTATCGGTAAGTAAATTCTTATTTATTCAATTGTCCCCTAGTCGACTCATGGTCCATACACACTAGACGACACCGCTCTATGAGCGACGTCGTCTAGTGTTCCCCTCCCGAGCCGAGTGGTTGGCTGCCGCCCGTACACACTGAGCGATATGATCGCTCAGTGACATCACGCAGCTGCCATCCGTGCATGCAGCTCCTGGACAACAGTGCAGATTGGGCTGCATGCACTGCCGACAGCAATGATCATTGCCGACCCGCGGGGCCGTGCATCAATCCTCGCTGGCGGCATACACACTGCCCGAGAAAATGAGCAACATTGCTCATTTTCTCAGAAAATGTGTATGCACCTTAAGATAACAATATTTAACGTATTTAAAAAAAAAAAAAATAATAGTCCAGTTTGTTTTAGCTTTAACATACATACATACATACATACATACATACATACATACATACATACATACATTGTGTTACTTATTAAATATATTGTGTTAGATGTTCTGAAATTCTGTTTGTGAGTTGCAGGTGGCAGTTCGTTGCTCAGTTGTCCAATTACCAACAAAATCACATTCTCTAGATTTATTCTAATTTAAAACATCTGAGTGATTTCTAATATCCCTTCCCTTCTTCAGCCTTCCGCGTTACTTCCCGTCCCAGCCGTATTCTTCGGCGTAATCGTGGCTTTCCTGTATTGGTGTTACGGCCTATTGTGGTAGAGAAAGGTACACACTGCTCTTGTCTGTCCTTCACTATCCACCTACGTGTCCCATCCTTGTAACACTAGTGCATGATCAGATAACAGGACAAGCTGTCCACAGCAAGAGTAACCAGGACCTACTGTACTAATCATTTAACATCTGTCTGTCACTGTATGTGTGCTAAACACTGACCTTCCCTCCAGTAACTGTCTATTATTGTCTAAGTGTCTGCAAGTGTCCAGCACAACAGGAAGAGAAGCGTTCAGAAGGGTGCAAGTGCTCGCTCAACTAAATACATTACGTTCTGTGTGTGTTGGTTCCCTCTTCCAGGAATGACGACCAATGGACTAATGTCTGCAAGCCTGCAGAGCACTGACCGCACCATTTCTATCGCCTGTAGTGACATCGGGAGTCTGTGCTCTGCCCTTGTTTGGGGACAGGATAGTCTTGGTAGACAATCCAGAAATCTATTATTTTGCCCTTTGAATTGTGCTTGAAAATACAACTGTAATGAGCCAGGTGCCTTTCTCAACGCTTCATCTCCGCAACATTTGCTTGCAGTTAGTGTGTTTCCACAGTAAAGAGATGTGTCCGGATTCCTGGAGATGTACAGTAGCAATAAATGTATACAAGGGAGTAGATCTGTATACACACACAATAACACTGTTATAGACTGACCTCCTTAGTAAACAGGATGCACTAACACAGCTGCTTGTACAGTAGCAGAGTCATTTCTAGTTGTTAGTTGACCCAAACCTGTTTATGTTCTACATAGTGATAGATTATTTTTAAATACGTATGGCTATAACATGTTATAGGAATGTTTTCTTCTGTGCAGGTGTGATGTAACTTTAGTTTCTGTTTTGGATATAGCATATTAGCTTCACACTTTGTACATGTCATTTTCTATTTCTTATAGAAGTAGTGTCCAGATAGACAGTCAATAGGTCAACAGGGTAATGACATTCTCCTATGTCGACAGGGTCAAAAAGTCGACATGCAAATGATCAACCATAAACCTAACTGTCCCCTTCTGCAGCCTAACCCTTATCCTCCGCCTAGTGCCTAACCCTAACCGTCCCCTTCTACAGACTAACCCTTATCCTCCTCCTAGTGGCTAACCCTAACCGTCCCCTTCTACAGACTAACCCTTACCCTCTGCCTAGTGCCTAACCCTTATCCTCCGCCTAGTGCCTAACCCTAACCGTCCCCTTCTACAGACTAACCCTTACCCTCTGCCTAGTGCCTAACCCTTATCCTCCGCCTAGTGCCTAACCCTAACTGTCCCCTTCTACAGACTAACCCTTATCCTCCGCCTAGTGCCTAACTCTAGCCCTAACTCTAGGTCAACCTTTTTGCGTTGACCTTTTGACCCTGTCAACCTAAGTCCATGTCAACATTTAACTGTCGCCCTGTTGACTGGTGACCATCTGGTGTTGATTTATTAACTGTCTAATCTAGTTACTATCTTCCCATCCTGATACCCACAGGCCACATGTATATCGGTTAGAAGTATAGGCGCCATTCCCTTCAGTTTCAACTATGCTTAAAAAATGTTGTCTTGTTAATAACGCTAATCCTTACCCCTATTAACATAAATACAAAAGAAGTCAAGTGTGTTAAAGGTCCATTATTATTTTGGAACTTCATTGTAGAAGTATTTTACGGCTTCTAACTAGTGATGAGCGGATTCAGTTCTAACCGAACGTATCTTCCATTTAACAATCACTGACTTTTTGGGGGTATTCGCTTCTGGGTAAGCTCCATTGCAATCTGCCTGGCAGTATTTCTATATTCCCCAATTCTATATGTTCATAATGGCCTTATTATTAGCATTAATGATGCCTGTACAGCCAGGAACAGTCGTAACAAGCTAACTTCCATTACTGGGCCCTAATTACACCTTCTTGTGTGTCTCTTTCTCCACAGAGCCGGTGGCCTTGGATGACTGTGATGGCAGCATTAGTTGCCGTGACTGCGGTAATGCTGTACCCCGGCCTCAGCAGAGGCACGCCGTAAGACTGCTTTTTCAAGCCATGTACTGTTCTCCGTTGAAGCTGACACCGCTTGTGTTTGGAGAAGAAAAACAAATCTGATCCTTACTCTTCCTTTTTACCTCTTAAAAACCCACAGATCTCTGAAAGAGAACAGCAGTAGGGAAATTGCTTTAAACTGTAATATATGTATTTGTCCAGCAGGGGAATAAACACATGACTTTATTCTACCATAGGAAAGAACTTTGCTTGCAACCGTTCATGTAATTTTCAAGTCTAGTTTTGGTGGTATTGGAAATACTGTTAGGGTCTCAAGCGGGCCCCTTGGTACCAAATTATTTATGATGCTTTGGGTTTATGGCCGTTTTATTTTAGAATCTTATTGTAAAAAAAAAAAGAAAGAGACTATATATACTTTTTTGCCATAAGAAACACATATACATCCAAGTGTAGCAGTGAGAGGCTGATTTAATTTGCCTGCTATCCACACTTGTAACAGAGCTGTCCGGCACACGCTCCTTTTAAATAGGAAATGCCTTCCATCCCAATCGCTCGGCTTTCTGATATTGGGACTATTCTCAATCATGACCGCTCCAGTTTAAAACCTGTGTGTATCCGTGTTCTATTGTCATGTCCCAATTCTGTATAGTAGACCTTGTCGCACAATGATGAAACAATGCGTTTTAGTTTGTATGAAAGTAATATATCCTGTGTTGCATTTCTAAAGTGTTTAGCTTAAGAAATCCCGCACAGTGAACTGAACCTGCCCGGCGTCACAGCTGGTAAGATGCGCGGCTTCTTACCGGAAGCATTCGCAAAAGGGAGACAGGCTGTGGAATGAATAAGTATTTATTTATTCGGATCAGTCTATTCTACCCTATGAAATTCAGCAAAGATTTTAAGATGTGTGTGAAAGAATTTAGGGGGATATGTACTAAGCAGTGATAAAAGTGAAGGAGTGAGCCAGTCAATCAGCATTAACATAACATTTATCATTTGCATACTGTAAACATATACAGAGCAGCTGATTGGTTGCCATGGGCAACTTCTCCGCTGGCTCACCTCTTTACTTTTATCACTGCTTAGTACATGTGCCCCTTAATCACTTATACTATAGTACTATGAAACGTGTGTGTTTGCATACAGTGTTCTCATTGCAGTCACATTCTCCTGCGATCGGGATTAATAAGGGTGTACACAGCAGACATATGCTTAGAGTTAAATGCACAAGGCGCATTTTTATAAGGAAAGATTGCGATCGCTGGCTTAATAATTACACTGCAACTGAGAGGGCTTGCCTGTCTGATTGAATGGGAAGCAAAACATATGCTGGTTGATTTAAAGGGGATTGCCAAATGCATGTTATGTTTCTAGTCCTAGTAGCTAAGGATGTGTAAATCCTAGGGCTGTAACGTGTTTATATGTTTACATGGTGAATTTCAAAATTAGTACCAATTATCTCTGTGTAAAAATAGATTACAGATAGACACGGTCATTTTCCCAAACGTGGTATGGATTCTAAAAGGACCAGAGGTGGTTGTGGTGTAAAACTGAAACAAATGTGTGTATTGATAATCCCTTTCCAATATGGATAAAGCTTTTAGTTTAAATTGAACACCCACTACCAAGGATTATCCGAAAAGGACTGTTTAAGGTATGTGCATTTACACTTGGACTTCCCTAGGACTGTTAGCTGCTTAGAAGATTAATCTACTGTATGTTTAAAAAAAAAAAAACACAGGAAAGTACAGTAAAATGTCTGCTCCTTATTCAAAGCTGGTTGTAGTTCAGCCCCCCATACATCAGAAGCCGATTCTCCAATGCGACCGGCAGTTCCAGTGTGCTGACCGGTAGGTATCGATGATAAGTGATCCGTTGGGGGAATCTGGCAAATAAAACATGTTTAAAATCCCCGATTTGACGATCTTGATCATTTTTGGTCGGGATTGGGGTATCAAGACTTTTAAACATGTCCACTATTCCTGATTCACCGACTCGGCCGCAGTGGCATTGGGTCTACCGACAATCTGTTGGTAATGTATGGGAGGGGGGCTTTAAAATGGGAATGTAATAGTAAAGACTAGTATCTTTCCATACTTGCTTCCTAAAGGTTGGCTGGATTCTTCAGCAGACAGTAGACCTTTGTAAAACTAATTTCATATGTAATTATATAGGCTGCAAAAGTAATGATTTCCAAATGATTCCTACTTAATAGCATTGATTTTCCATAACTAAATTAATGTATTACAGGTCTCGCTATTGGTAATAAAGGGTAAGGGGTAAAGAGCTAACCGTGGTAAATAATATTGACGGTCACTTATGTGCAGGAAAGCTGTAACTTCGCATCATTTTATTTTTGGTAGAATTAAAATATTCTTCACTCAAAAATTATTTAAAAAAGATGTTCTTTACTGATTATATATTGTTCTGCACTTTAGTGTAATGACTCCTAATACAGTCAGGCAGATTTCTTGTAAATATCAGACTCTTGTTGGCAAAGTCTATAATTATAGAAAAATGTGGACTAAAGTCTTCAAGCACCGATTTAGCGCAGGAGACCTGTTTCAAGTGGATTCCATACATTGTAGTAACTGGCATATCATTTTATTTGAGCCCCCCCCTTTCTATTTATTTTAGCTGGAGTTACACGTTAGTGTCTTAAAGGAGCCGCGTACGTTTTAACATTTTATTCCTGTATTATGGTTTTTACATTAACTAGTATTTACAGGACTTTGCTGTTGGGGTACTATCCAATGAAAGTATTGTTCAGAATGTAAACTCTGTGGCCACTACTCTTGAGGCAGCGGCCACATCTCTCAGCCCTTGTAATTCCACACTCACTGCATTGTAAGCCTCCACATCTGAGATTTCTTGCAGACATTTGAAGTTGATAGCGGTGTTTTAGTGATATTGGGGGGGGGGGGGGGGGGGTTGATGACACTATTTCCACTACTTTCCCGTGACTGCAGTTTGAACACTGTGCACTGTCCTGTTTATCAGATGTTTAGAACCACTATAGAAGCAGCTCACCCACAGCTGTTTGTTTCTTATAGATTATATCTGTGTGTTTGAGAAGCCAGGCTTATATTTCATCGACTAAACGAGTGCACATACCATCTACATGTAAAACTTTCACATTTCTATACAATATCAGATGTTTTCTTAAAGTGTGTTTTTAAAGTGTGTTCCTTTCCCTTAATGGAAAACTTACCGATGTGGCCCGGGTTCACAATCCGTAACCAAAAGTCCTGGTTGAACATCAGATTCAATTAGCTAGTTTAGTATAATGGGGCAGATCCAGAAAGGACGGTTGATTGATAGTCCTGCAAAAATTCCCAATGTTAGTGGTGAAGTGTGCTTGCACGCTTCACTGCAGCGGCTCTGGTCGCAGTGTCGGGGAAATTGCGTTTGCCCTGCCATTTCTGAGTAAGCTTAGGCTTCCTCAGATAGCTAATTGCGATCTGATGCAGCAGTGGATTATAAAATGCCTCCTGCTGCATTAGCATAATATTTCTAAATCAGGCCCAATATCCTCTGGTGCTGCATGACCAGATGATGTCATGAGATCTCTTGGTGATATGACCAGATGATGTCATGAGATCCCTTGGTGATATGACCAGATGATGTCATGAGATCCCTTGGTGATATGACCAGATGATGTCATGAGATCTCTTGGTGATATGACCAGATGATGTCATGAGATCTCTTGGTGATATGACCAGATGATGTCATGAGATCCCTTGGTGATATGACCAGATGATGTCATGAGATCTCTTGGTGATATGACCAGATGATGTCATGAGATCTCTTGGTGATATGACCAGATGATGTCATGAGATCCCTTGGTGATATGACCAGATGATGTCATGTTCCACAGATCCCCTGGTCATATGACCACATGACTCGTGCCACAGATCGCTTGGTGATATGACCAGTTGATGTCATGTTCCTCAAATCCCCTGATGATATGACCAGATGATGTCACGTTCCACAATCCCTTGGTGATATGACCAGAGGATATCCTGTTCCCCAGGTAACTGCAGAAAGTTCTGTAATCCTACCTGTTTCCAAGCCTTTTTAAAGACCTAAACCCAACATTTTCCTGCGTATTTTTATATCACATCTCACTACATCTTGTCTTATAATTGCCTGGATGGTTACACATCCAGAGTGCATTGTGTACATAGTCCCAGGATAATATAAAAATGAAAGGATTAATTGCCTTCATTTTAATCCAGTTTGTCTACCACGCCCTGGCAAGTGGGTTTCACATGGTATGAGAGCTGCTTTGGTGGATCTTTTTTGAAGAGAAACACAGAATAGATGACTATTTTTGGCAATGATAGTGTATTTAATTGCATTCATTGGTGGTTTCCACTGTCTGCTGCATGGTGCCTCATTAACACCATGCACTCACAGTCCTTTCCATCACACTTATGCAATGTCAAGGTGCGCTGTAACACATAGCAACTACTTAGCGTTAATGAGTTTAGTGTAAGTTAAACTATAGAAAGCCAGTATCTATTTGCTAGGGGTTACAGCCAATGATTCCCATCTGCTTTGTGGTATTAAATAAGCTTTTATATGTTCATGTTTGCAAGATCTCTTGTGGGTCAAAAACGCTTTAGTGTCTCCAGAACCACGACTGCAAATGTGACATCCGATAGAATGTTGCCTTCAGATCAAACGTGTACTGTATTACTGGATGTTGGAGACACCGGCACATGTATAGGATTTATATAGGAATATATAGGGTGACGTCCAGGAAGTTATGTAGCTTACGTTCCTCGTTGTGAGAGTTTGTTTAGCGCACACATAACATGCCTTCTCATTGACTATCCACCACTGCAAGCCACCCCGACCACAACACTCCTATGCCAGTGGTACATGGTACCTCTTGTATATAGGTTATTGCATATATTGTTCTGAGATGCTAAACTTCAGAATTACATTTTTTTAAGTAAATAATTGTTTTAAATCTATTTTGTAAAGATATAAAAGGTTCCATAGAATCTCTGGAGCACAGATTAAACTATTTGCACTAACAATTGTGATGTGCATGATTTAATAAATAACTTTACTCTGGAATATTTGTGGAATTTTATTTTTGGAATGCAGTTTTATTTTTGGTTTCAGTCTTCTAATCTTCATACTATTAATTATTAAGCGGTTTTGCTGTGCACTCACATAACTTTTACATTTGCTCCTAATATTCCAGGTGACGGGTCATTTATTTCAACCATATTGACTGAATTTGTGTCTTTTAGTTTTTTGATTATTTAATTTATTAACCTTTATTCTGTGGTACCAGCATACTCTTCAGCTCTTACACAATTGTAAACAGAAGTTTGGGTATTAGGCAGTGAGGTAATCTGCCCCTCTCATAAGATTCATTTTTATTAGTTAAAGAAAAGCAAACCTAACAATCTCTTTATATATTTACTTGGGCTAGTTTCACGGAAGCCTGACTGAATACTACTATTTTATTTTATGTTGCATTTTAATGCACATGTTTTTAGAAGCAATTTTTATCTGCTCTTATCCGTTTTTGTTTTTTTTTACACTTGGTTTTATAAGAACATTTCAAGCAAATATGCAGCATGGCCTTCAGTATTCTATGGAAGACTGGAAACTGATCCACAGGAAATAACGTGCAGTTTACGGGATGACGGAGAACTTCTACTTACTTGCTCTGTGTTACAGCAGATTTTTCCCATGTATACATTTTCAGATTGTATTTATAGTTCATGCATTTTTAATCCAGAAAAAATAATTACAAAAAATAGGTGCTGTCCTCCTCATGGTAATACATCTGATTTAATAGCTCCAGCTGACACAAGCTTGTTAGCGTGGGACCAGTCTAGCTGGCGCAAGCTCATGCAAGCTTGTTATCGTGGGACCAGTCTAGCTCGCGCAAGCTTGTTAGCGTGGGACCAGTCTAGCTCGCACAAGCTTGTTAGCATGGAAACAGTCTAGCTCGTGCAAGCTTGTTAGCATGGGACCAGTCTAGCTCGCCCAAGCTTGTTAGCGTGGGACCAGTCTTGCTAGCGCAAGCTCATGCAAGCTTGTTAGCGTGGGACCAGTCTAGCTGGCACAAGCTCATGAAAGCTTGTTAGCATGGGACCAGTCTAGCTAGCGCAAGCTTGTTAGCGTGGGACCAGTCTAGCTAGCGCAAGCTTGTTAGCGAGGGACCAGTCTAGCTCACGCAAGCTTGTTAGCGTGGGACCAGTCTAGCTCGCGCAAACTTCTTAGCGTGGGACCAGTCTAGCTCGCGCAAGCTTGTTAGCGTGGGACCAGTCTAGCCGGCGCAAACTTGTTAGCGTGGGACTAGTCTAGCTCGCATAAGCTCATGCAAGCTTATCGTGGGACCAGTCTAGCTTGCACAAGCTTGTTAGCGTGGGACCAGTCTAGCTGGCGCAAGCTCATGCAAGCTTGTTAGCGTGGGGATCAGTCTAGCTCGCTCAAGCTCATGCAAGCTTGTTAGCGTGGGACCAGTCTAGCTCGAGCAAGCTTGTTAGCGTAGGACTAGTCTAGCTCGTGCATGCTTGTTAGTGTGGGACCAGTCTAGCTTGTGCATACTTGTTCGGGTGGGACCAGTCTAGCTCGCACAAGCTTGTTAACGTAGGACCAGTCTAGCTCGCGCAAGCTTGTTAGCGTGGGACCAGTCTAGCTAGCGCAAGCTTGTTAGTGAGGGACCTGTCTAGCTCGCGCAAGCTTGTTAGCATGGGACTAGTCTAGCTCGCATAAGCTCATGCAAGCTTATCGTGGGACCAGTCTAGCTTGCACAAGCTTGTTAGTGTTAGTAATTTTCCTCCATAGTTCTCATTCATAAAGAAAGTACCAAAAACTGGATGCTTTTCCAAAATTTTACTCAACAGTTGTGCACAGGCAGGGGCCAGCGACCTCTTATCAGTATAAAATTCTAAAAACACTCGCAAACTGGTCTCTAAAGGTGATATATTAACACTTATTAAATTATTTGGGGGGGAAAGCCTATATGATGGAGATCTGGAAGGTGGTGACTGAGATGTAAAATAAAATTACTGAACCTGAGGACCCCAAAACTTGAGCGCCATCAGGAATCCTCCCAAACATACCTGACTTACTCAAACCATGACATGCCTTATTTATTTTAATTATATACACACACAGCTCCGTACAATGAATCATTGTAATCATGTGATGGTAGCAGCTCCTCCTGTTGGCCACTCACCTGCCCAAATCTAAAGGACAAACATACGATAACAGAGCAGCGCTTAGTGTAGCATTTAAGCTTCTTTAGAATACTCTAATTGTATAGTGTGTACTTAAAGAAAAGAAAGGTATGTATATCTTATGTCATATACACATATGGTACGTCTTATACTTCCAAATTAATGTGAAATTAGAACCCAGCACTAAAAACACCAGATACTTTAAGTGTTGAATTCCAAAAATATTTAATGTCAAAATTGAAGATTAAAAATGTGTATGTTGATAAAATAATCGTCCAGACGGCACTCAAACGATTGGAAGCTTCCATGACAACACACTCTTCCAGCAAAGATTCTCCCATATCCATCCAATGGATTTCATTGTATGCCAAAATCCTCAGATATCTTTTAATCCCATAGGTTCACATTAAATGCTTGGAATAAAACAGGATATTTCTCTGACGTCCTAGTGGATGCTGGGAACTCCGTAAGGACCATGGGGAATAGCGGCTCCGCAGGAGACTGGGCACAAAAAGTAAAAGCTTTAGACTAGCTGGTGTGCACTGGCTCCTCCCCCTATGACCCTCCTCCAAGCCTCAGTTAGATTTTTGTGCCCGAACGAGAAGGGTGCAAGCTAGGTGGCTCTCCTGAGCTGCTGGGAAGTAAAAGTTTAAATAGGTTTTTTATTTTCAGTGAGTCCTGCTGGCAACAGGCTCACTGCATCGTGGGACTAAGGGGAGAAGAAGCGAACTCACCTGACTGCAGAGTGGATTGGGCTTCTTGGCTACTGGACATTAGCTCCAGAGGGACGATCACAGGTTCAGCCTGGATGGGTCCCGGAGCCGCGCCGCCGGCCCCCTTACAGAGCCAGAAGAGCGAAGAGGTCCGGAGAAAGCGGCGGCAGAAGACGTTCCTGTCTTCAAATAAGGTAGCGCACAGCACTGCAGCTGTGCGCCATTGCTCTCAGCACACTTCACACTCCGGTCACTGAGGGTGCAGGGCGCTGGGGGGGAGCGCCCTGAGACGCAATAAAAACAATATAAAAACCTTATATGGCTAAAAAAAATGCATCACATATAGCTCCTGGGCTATATGGATGCATTTATCCCCTGCCAGTTTCCTGAAAAAAGCGGGAGAAAAGGCCGCCGTGAAGGGGGCGGAGCCTTTCTCCTCAGCACACAAGCGCCATTTTCTTTCACAGCTCCGCTGGAAGGACGGCTCCCTGACTCTCCCCTGCAGTCCTGCACTACAGAAACAGGGTAAAACAGAGAGGGGGGCACTATTGGCAGCTAATATATAAATACAGCAGCTATAACAGGGAGTAACACTTATATAAGGTTATCCCTGTATATATATATAGCGCTCTGGTGTGTGCTGGCAAACTCTCCCTCTGTCTCCCCAAAGGGCTAGTGGGGTCCTGTCCTCTATCAGAGCATTCCCTGTGTGTGTGCTGGGTGTCGATACGATTGTGTCGACATGTATGAGGAGGAAAATGATGTGGAAGCAGAGCAATTGCCTGTGTTAGTGATGTCACCCCCTAGGGAGTCGACACCTGACTGGATGGTAGTAATTAAAGAATTACGTGACAATGTCAGCACTTTGCAAAAAACTGTTGACGACATGAGACAGCCGACAAATCAATTAGTGCCTGTTCAGGCGTCTCAGACACCGTCAGGGGCGCTAAAACGCCCGTTACCTCAGATGGTCGACACAGACCCTGACACGGATACTGAATCCAGTGTCGACGGTGACGAGACAAACGTAATGTCCAGTAGGGCCACACGTTACATGATCACGGCAATGAAGGAGGCATTGAACATTTCTGACACTACAAGTACCACAAAAAAGGGTATTATGTGGGGTGTGAAAAAACTACCAGTGGTTTTTCCTGAGTCAGATGAATTAAATGAGGTGTGTGATAAAGCGTGGGTTTCCCCCGATAAAAAACTGCTGATTTCTAATAAATTATTGGCACTATACCCTTTCCCGCCAGAGGTTAGGGCACGTTGGGAAACACCCCCTAGGGTAGATAAGGCGCTCACACGCTTATCAAAACAAGTGGCGTTACCGTCTCCTGATACGGCCGCTCTCAAGGAACCAGCTGATAGAAGGCTGGAAAATATCTTAAAAGGTATATACACACATACCGGTGTTATACTGCGACCAGCGATCGCCTCAGCCTGGATGTGCAGCGCTGGAGTGGCTTGGTCGGATTCCCTGACTGAAAATATGATACCCTGGATGCGAGATGCAGAGGGATATTTGCACCCTGGCATCTAGAGTAAGTGCGATGTCCATTTCTGCCAGAAGAACGTTATGGACGCGACAGTGGTCAGGTGATGCGGATTCCAAACGACATATGGAAGTATTGCCGTATAAAGGGGAGGAGTTATTTGGGGTCGGTCTATCGGACCTGGTGGCCACAGCAACGGCTGGAAAATCCACCTTTTTACCCCAGGTCACCTCTCAGCAGAAAAAGACACCGTCTTTTCAAACCCAGTCCTTTCGTCCCTATAAGGGCAAGAGGGAAAAAGGCCGCTCGTTCCTGCCCCGGGGCAGAGGAAGGGGAAAAAGACTGCACCATGCAGCCTCTTCCCAGGAGCAGAAGCCCTCCCCCACTTCTGCCAAGTCCTCAGCATGACGCTGGGGCTCTGCAAGCAGACTCAGGCACGGTGGGGGGCCGTCTCAAGAATTTCAGCGCGCAGTGGGCTCACTCGCAAGTGGACCCCTGGATCCTGCAGGTAGTATCACAGGGGTACAAATTGGAATTCGAGACGTCTCCCCCTCGCCGGTTCCTGAAGTCTGCTCTACCAACGTCTCCCTCCGACAGGGAGGCAGTATTGGAAGCTATTCACAAGCTGTATTCCCAGCAGGTGATAATCAAGGTACCCCTCCTACAACAGGGAAAGGGGTATTATTCCACGCTGTTTGTGGTACCGAAGCCGGACGGCTCGGTGAGACCAATTTTAAATCTAAAATCTTTGAACACTTACATAAAAAGGTTCAAATTCAAGATGGAGTCACTCAGAGCAGTGATAGCGAACCTGGAAGAAGGGGACTATATGGTATCTCTAGACATCAAGGATGCTTATCTCCATGTCCCAATCTACCCTTCTCACCAAGGGTACCTCAGGTTTGTGATACAAAACTGTCATTATCAGTTTCAGACGCTGCCGTTTGGATTGTCCACGGCACCACGGGTCTTTACCAAGGTAATGGCCGAAATAATGATTCTTCTTCGAAGAAAAGGCGTATTAATTATCCCTTACTTGGACGATCTCCTGATAAGGGCAAGGTCCAGGGAACAGTTAGAGGTCGGAGTAGCACTATCTCAGGTAGTGCTACGTCAGCACGGGTGGATTCTAAATATCCCAAAATCACAGCTGATTCCAACAACACGTCTACTGTTCCTAGGGATGATTCTGGACACAGTCCAGAAAAAGGTGTTTCTCCCGGAGGAGAAGGCCAGGGAGTTATCCGAGCTAGTCAGGAACCTCCTAAAACCAGGACAAGTGTCAGTGCATCAGTGCACGAGAGTCCTGGGAAAAATGGTGGCTTCTTACGAAGCGATTCCATTCGGAAGATTCCATGCAAGAACTTTTCAGTGGGATCTGCTGGACAAATGGTCCGGATCGCATCTTCAGATGCATCAGCGGATACCCTTGTCCTTGGAGATAGGGTTATCTCTCCTGTGGTGGTTACAGAAGGCTCATCTTCTAGAGGGCCGCAGATTCGGCATTCAGGATTGGATGCTGGTAACCACGGATGCCAGCCTGAGAGGCTGGGGAGCAGTCACACAGGGAAGAAATTTCCAGGGCTTGTGGTCAAGCATGGAAACGTCTCTTCACATAAATATCCTAGAGCTAAGGGCCATTTACAATGCCCTAAGTCAAGCAAGGCCTCTGCTTCAGGGTCAACCGGTATTGATCCAGTCGGACAACATCACGGCTGTCGCCCACGTAAACAGACAAGGCGGCACAAGAAGCAGGAGGGCAATGGCAGAAGCTGCAAGGATTCTCCGCTGGGCGGAAAATCATGTGATAGCACTGTCAGCAGTGTTCATTCCGGGAGTGGACAACTGGGAAGCAGACTTCCTCAGCAGACACGACCTCCACCCGGGGGAGTGGGGACTTCATCCAGAAGTCTTCCAAGTGATTGTAAACCGTTGGGAAAAACCAAAGGTGGACATGATGGCGTCCCGTCTCAACAAGAAACTGGACAGATATTGCGCCAGGTCAAGGGACCCTCAGGCAATAGCGGTGGACGCTCTGGTAACTCCGTGGGTCTTCCAGTCGGTATATGTGTTCCCTCCTCTTCCTCTCATACCAAAAGTACTGAGAATCATAAGAAGGAGAGGAGTAAGAACGATACTCGTGGCTCCGGATTGGCCAAGAAGAACTTGGTACCCGGAGCTGCAAGAGATGCTCACGGAGGACCCGTGGCCTCTACCTCTAAGGAAGGACCTGCTCCAGCAGGGACCTTGTCTGTTCCAAGACTTACCGCGGCTGCGTTTGACGGCATGGCGGTTGAACGCCGGATCCTGAAGGAAAAAGGCATTCCAGATGAAGTCATCCCTACCCTGATCAAGGCCAGGAAGGATGTAACTGCAAAACATTATCATCGCATTTGGCGAAAATATGTTGCGTGGTGTGAGGCCATGAAGGCCCCTACGGAGGAATTTCAACTGGGTCGTTTCCTACATTTCCTGCAAGCAGGATTGTCTATGGGCCTAAAATTAGGATCCATTAAGGTTCAAATTTCGGCCCTGTCGATCTTCTTCCAGAAAGAACTGGCTTCAGTGCCTGAAGTTCAGACGTTTGTCAAAGGGGTACTGCATATACAGCCTCCTTTTGTGCCTCCAGTGGCACCTTGGGATCTCAATGTAGTTTTAGGGTTCCTAAAATCACATTGGTTTGAACCACTTGCCACAGTGGATTTGAAATATCTCACATGGAAAGTGGTAATGCTGTTGGCCCTGGCTTCAGCCAGGCGCGTATCAGAATTGGCGGCTTTATCCTATAAAAGCCCTTACCTGATATTTCATTCGGATAGGGCGGAATTGAGGACTCGTCCTCAATTTCTCCCTAAGGTGGTTTCAGCGTTTCACATGAATCAACCTATTGTGGTACCTGTGGCTACTAGGGACTTGGAGGACTCCAAGTTGTTGGACGTAGTCAGGGCCCTGAAAATATATGTTTCCAGGACGGCTGGAGTCAGAAAATCTGACTCGCTGTTTATACTGTATGCACCCAACAAGCTGGGTGCTCCTGCTTCTAAGCAGACGATTGCTCGTTGGATTTGTAGTACAATTCAACTTGCACATTCTGTGGCAGGCCTGCCACAGCCAAAATCTGTAAAAGCCCATTCCACAAGGAAGGTGGGCTCATCTTGGGCGGCTGCCCGAGGGGTCTCGGCTTTACAACTTTGCCGAGCAGCTACTTGGTCAGGGGCAAACACGTTTGCTAAATTCTACACATTTGATACCCTGGCTGAGGAGGACCTGGAGTTCTCTCATTCGGTGCTGCAGAGTCATCCGCACTCTCCCGCCCGTTTGGGAGCTTTGGTATAATCCCCATGGTCCTTACGGAGTTCCCAGCATCCACTAGGACGTCAGAGAAAATAAGAATTTACTTACCGATAATTCTATTTCTCATAGTCCGTAGTGGATGCTGGGCGCCCATCCCAAGTGCGGATTGTCTGCAATACTTGTATATAGTTATTGTTACAAACAAATCGGGTTGTTTATTGTTGGAAGCCATCTTTTCAGAGGCTCCTACGGTTATCATACTGTTAACTGGGTTCAGATCACGAGTTGTACGGTGTGATTGGTGTGGCTGGTATGAGTCTTACCCGGGATTCAAGATCCTTCCTTATTATGTACGCTCGTCCGGGCACAGTATCTTAACTGAGGCTTGGAGGAGGGTCATAGGGGGAGGAGCCAGTGCACACCAGCTAGTCTAAAGCTTTTACTTTTTGTGCCCAGTCTCCTGCGGAGCCGCTATTCCCCATGGTCCTTACGGAGTTCCCAGCATCCACTACGGACTATGAGAAATAGAATTATCGGTAAGTAAAGTCTTATTTTTTCTTGTGTTGGTATGTAATTAAAAATAATTGGAAGATATAAGATTAGCTATACCCCAGTAACTAATTCAATGTGTGGTGCTTCTTTTTAAATAGGGTGGAAAGATATCTGATAAGTCTGTTTTATTTATTTATTTATTTTCATTTCTCAAACACTTTATTTTGAGCTGTTGCTCTTTTATTCATGTTTCTCTGACGTCCTAGTGGATGCTGGGAACTCCGAAAGGACCATGGGGAATAGCGGCTCCGCAGGAGACTGGGCACAACTAAAGAAAGCTTTTAGGTAACCTGGTGTGCACTGGCTCCTCCCACTATGACCCTCCTCCAAGCCTCAGTTAGATTTTGTGCCCGGCCAAGGTTGGATGCACACTAGGGGCTCTCCTGAGCTTCTTTTTAAATAGGGTGGAAAGATATCTGATAAGTCTGTTTTATTTATTTATTTATTTTCATTTCTCAAACACTTTATTTTGAGCTGTTGCTCTTTTATTCATGTTTCTCTGACGTCCTAGTGGATGCTGGGAACTCCGAAAGGACCATGGGGAATAGCGGCTCCGCAGGAGACTGGGCACAACTAAAGAAAGCTTTTAGGTCACCTGGTGTGCACTGGCTCCTCCCACTATGACCCTCCTCCAAGCCTCAGTTAGATTTTGTGCCCGGCCGAGGTTGGATGCACACTAGGGGCTCTCCTGAGCTTCTAGAAAGAAAGTATATAATTAGGTTTTTTATTTTACAGTGAGACCTGCTGGCAACAGGCTCACTGCAGCGAGGGACTAAGGGGAGAAGAAGCGAACCTACCTGCTTGCAGCTAGCTTGGGCTTCTTAGGCTACTGGACACCATTAGCTCCAGAGGGGTCGACCGCATGGAACTGGCCTTGGTGTTCGGTCCCGGAGCCGCGCTGCCGTCCCCCTTACAGAGCCAGAAGCAAGAAGAGGTCCGGAAAATCGGCGGCAGAAGACATCAGTCTTCACCAAGGTAGCGCACAGCACTGCAGCTGTGCCCCATTGCTCCTCATACACACTTCACACTCCGGTCACTGAGGGTGCAGGGCGCTAGGGGGGGGCGCCCTGAGCAGCAATAAAAACACCTTGGCTGGCAAAAATACCACAATATATAGCCCTAGAGGCTATATATGTGGTAATTACCCCTGCCAGAATCCATAAAAAAGCGGGAGAATAGTCCGCGAAAAAGGGGCGGAGCTATCTCCTTCAGCACACTGGCGCCATTTTCTCTTCACAGTGCAACTGGAAGACAGCTCCCCAGGCTCTCCCCTGTAGTTTTCAGGCTCAAAGGGTTAAAAAGAGAGGGGGGGCACTAAATTTTGGCGCAAATATTGTATATACAAGCAGCTATTGGGAAAAATTCACTCAATATAGTGTTAATCCCTAAATTATATAGCGCTCTGGTGTGTGCTGGCATACTCTCTCTCTCTGTCTCCCCAAAGGGCTATGTGGGGTCCTGTCCTCAGTCAGAGCATTCCCTGTGTGTGTGCGGTGTGTCGGTATGGCTGTGTCGACACGTTTGATGAGGAGGCTTATGTGATGGCAGAGCAGATGCCGATAAATGTGATGTCGCCCCCTGTGGGGCCGACACCAGAGTGGATGGATAGGTGGAAGGTATAAACCGACAGTGTCAACTCCTTACATAAAAGGCTGGATGACGTAACAGCTATGGGACAGCCGGCTTCTCAGCCCGCGCCTGCCCAGGCGTCTCAAAGGCCATCAGGGGCTCAAAAACGCCCGCTCCCTCAGATGGCAGACACAGATGTCGACACGGAGTCTGACTCCAGTGTCGACGAGGTTGAGACATATACACAATCCACTAGGAACATCCGTTACATGATCCCGGCAATAAAAAATGTGTTACACATTTCTGACATTAACCCAAGTACCACTAAAAAAAAAGGGTTTTATGTTTGGGGAGAAAAAGCAGGCAGTGTTTTGTTCCCCCATCAAATGAGTGAATGAAGTGTGAAAAAGCGTGGGTTCCCCCGATAAGAAACTGGTAATTTCTAAAAAGTTACTGATGGCGTACCCTTTCCCGCCAGAGGATAAGTTACGCTGGGAGATATCCCCTAGGGTGGATAAGGCGCTCACACGTTTGTCAAAAAAGGTGGCACTGCCATCTTAGGATACGGCCACTTGAAGGTACCTGCTGATAAAAAGCAGGAGGCTATCCTGAAGTCTGTATTTACACACTCGGGTACTAGACTGAGACCTGCAGATAGTGCTGCTGCAGCGTGGTCTGTAACCCTGTCAAACAGGGATACTATTTTGCGAACATAAGACGTCGTCTTATATATGAGGGATGCACAGAGGGATATTTTGCCGGCTGGTATCCAGAATTAATGCAATGTCCATTCTGTCAGGAGGTTATTAGAGACCCGACACGGGACAGGTGATGCTGACATTAAAAGGCACATAGAGCCTTATAAGGGTGAGGAATTGTTTGGGGATGGTCTCTGGGACCTCGTATCCACAGCAACAGCTGGGAAGGAAAAAATTTTACCTCAGGTTTCCTCACAGCCTAAGAAAGCACGGTATTATCAGACACAGTCCTTTCGGCTTCAGAAATGCAAGCGGGTAAAAGGCGCTTCCTTTCTGCACAGAGACGAGGGAAGAGGGAAAAAGCTGCACCAGTCAGCCAGTTCCCAGAATCAAAATTCTTCCCCCGCTTCCTCTGAGTCCACCGCATGACGGGGGGGCTCCACAGGCGTAGCCAGGTACGGTGGGGGACCGCCTCAAAAATTTCAGCAATCAGTGGGCTCGCTCACAGGTGGATCCCTAGATCCTTCAAGTAGTATCTCAGGGGTACAAACTGGAATTCGAGGCGTCTCCACCCCACCGGTTCCTAAAATCTGCCTTGCCGACAACTCCCTCAGGCAGGGAGGCTGTGCTAGAGGCAATTCACAAGCTGTATTCCCAGCAGGTGATAGTCAAGGTGCCCCTACTTCAACAAGGACGGGGTTACTATTCCACACTGTTTGTGGTACCGAAACCGGACGGTTCGGTGAGACCCATTTTAAATTTGAAATCCTTGAACACATACATAAAAAAATTCAAGTTCAAGATGGAATCGCTCAGGGCGGTTATTGCAAGCCTGGACGAGGGGGATTACATGGTATCCCTGGACATCAAGGATGCTTACCTGCATGTCCCCATTTACTATCCTCACCAGGAGTACCTCAGATTTGTGGTACAGGATTGCCATTACCAATTCCAGACGCTGCCGTTTGGACTCTCCACGGCACCGAGGGTGTTTACCAAGGTAATGGCGGAAATGATGATACTCCTTCGAAGAAAGGGAGTTTTAATTATCCCGTACTTGGACGATCTCCTAATAAAGGCGAGGTCCAAGGAGCAGTTGTTGGTGGGAGTAGCACTATCTCAGGAGGTGCTACACCAGCACGGTTGGATTCTGAATATTCCAAAATCACAGCTGGTTCCGACGACACGTCTACTGTTCCTGGGTATGATTCTGGATACAGTCCAGAAAAAAGTGTTTCTCCCGGAGGAGAAAGCCAAGATGCTGTCATCTCTAGTCAGAGACCTCCTGAAACCGAAACAGGTATCGGTGCATCACTGCACGCGGGTCCTGGGAAAGATGGTGGCTTCTTACGAAGCAATTCCTTTCGGCAGGTTCCATGCCAGAATCTTTCAGTGGGACCTGTTGGACCAATGGTCCGGATCGCATCTTCAGATGCATCGCCTAATAACCCTGTCTCCAAGAACCAGGGTGTCTCTGCTGTGGTGGCTGCAGAGTGCTCATCTTCTAGAGGGCCGCAGATTCGGCATACAGGACTGGGTCCTGGTGACCACGGATGCCAGCCTTCGAGGCTGGGGGGCAGTCACACAGGGAAGAAACTTCCACGGACTACGGTCGAGTCAGGAGACTTCCCTACACATAAATATTCTGGAACTAAGGGCCATTTACAATGCCCTAAGTCAGGCAAAATCCCTGCTTCTACACCAGCCGGTACTGATCCAGTCAGACAACATCACGGCAGTCGCCCATGTAAATCGACAGGGCGGCACAAGAAGCAGGATGGCAATGGCAGAAGCCACAAGGATTCTCCGATGGGCGGAAAATCACGTACTAGCACTGTCAGCAGTGTTCATTCCGGGAGTGGACAACTGGGAAGCAGACTTTCTCAGCAGGCACGACCTCCACCCGGGAGAGTGGGGACTTCATCCAGAAGTCTTCACGCTGATTGTAAATCGATGGGAACGGCCACAGGTGGACATGATGGCGTCCCGCCTAAACAAAAAACTAGAGAGATATTGCGCCAGGTCAAGGGACCCTCAGGCGATAGCTGTGGACGCTCTAGTGACACCGTGGGTGTACCAGTCAGTTTGTGTTCCCTCCTCTGCCTCTCATACCAAGGGTACTGAGAATAATAAGAAAACGAGGAGTAAGAACAATACTCGTGGTTCCGGATTGGCCAAGACGAGCGTGGTACCCGGAACTTCAAGAGATGATCTCAGAGGACCCATGGCCTCTGCCGCTCAGACAGGACCTGCTGCAGCAGGGGCCCTGTCTGTTCCAAGACTTACCGCGGCTGCGTTTGACGGCATGGCGGTTGAACGCCGGATCCTGAAGGAAAAGGGCATTCCGGAGGAAGTCATTCCTACGCTGATTAAAGCCAGGAAAGATGTGACTGTAAAGCATTATCACCGCATATGGCGGAAATATGTTGCTTGGTGTGAGGCCAAAAAGGCCCCAACAGAGGAATTTCAACTAGGTCGATTTTCTGCATTTCCTACAAGCAGGAGTGACTATGGGCCTGAAATTAGGCTCCATTAAGGTACAGATCTCGGCTCTGTCGATTTTCTTCCAGAAAGAACTAGCTTCACTACCTGAAGTTCAGACGTTTGTGAAAGGAGTGCTGCATATTCAGCCCCCGTTTGTGCCTCCAGTGGCACCTTGGGATCTCAACGTGGTGTTGAGTTTCTTAAAATCACATTGGTTTGAGCCACTTAAAACCGTGGATCTAAAATATCTCACGTGGAAAGTGGTCATGTTACTGGCCTTGGCTTCAGCCAGGCGTGTGTCAGAATTGGCAGCTTTGTCATGTAAAAGCCCTTATCTGATTTTCCATATGGATAGGGCGGAATTGAGGACTCGTCCCCAGTTTCTCCCTAAGGTGGTATCAGCTTTTCACTTGAACCAACCTATTGTGGTGCCTGCGGCTACTAGCGACTTGGAGGATTCCAAGTTACTGGACGTAGTCAGGGCCTTGAAAATTTATGTTTCCAGGACGGCTAGAGTCAGGAAAACTGACTCGCTATTTATCCTGTATGCACCCAACAAGCTGGGTGCTCCTGCTTTTAAGCAGACTATTGCTCGCTGGATTTGTAGCACAATTCAGCTGGCGCATTCTGCGGCTGGACTGCCGCATCCTAAATCAGTAAAAGCCCATTCCACAAGGAAGGTGGGCTCATCTTGGGCGGCTGCCCGAGGGGTCTTGGCTTTACAACTTTGCCGAGCTGCTACTTGGTCAGGGGCAAACACGTTTGCAAAATTCTACAAATTTGATACCCTGGCTGCGGAGGACCTTGAGTTCTCTCATTCGGTGCTGCAGAGTCATCCGCACTCTCCCGCCCGTTTGGGAGCTTTGGTATAATCCCCATGGTCCTTTCGGAGTTCCCAACATCCACTAGGACGTCAGAGAAAATAAGATTTTACTCACCGGTAAATCTATTTCTCGTAGTCCGTAGTGGATGCTGGGCGCCCGTCCCAAGTGCGGATTGTCTGCAATACTTGTACATAGTTATTGTTAACTAAAGGGTTATTGTTGAGCCATCTGTTGAGAGGCTCAGTTGTTTTCATACTGTTAAACTGGGTATGGTATCACGAGTTATACGGTGTGATTGGTGTGGCTGGTAAGAGTCTTACCCGGGATTCAAAATCCTTCCTTATTATGTCAGCTCGTCCGGGCACAGTGTCCTAACTGAGGCTTGGAGGAGGGTCATAGTGGGAGGAGCCAGTGCACACCAGGTGACCTAAAAGCTTTCTTTAGTTGTGCCCAGTCTCCCGCGGAGCCGCTATTCCCCATGGTCCTTTCGGAGTTCCCAGCATCCACTACGGACTACGAGAAATAGATTTACCGGTGAGTAAAATCTTATTTTTTTTTACTATTTGCATTTTCTAAATCATTTATGCAAATAAGGTCCACGCTTGTCTGTATTTTATGCTTTGTGTTCATCCTTTGTTATCTGGAACAATACTGGGTTTCTTCTCCCTGTCTTGGGGCTCCCGCATAACCTCACCTTGGTCTTCTTGAGGTCTCAATTTATTTATTTATTCAAATTTTCTAGTTCCTCTACTCTATATTTTTCATTAAGCATATCGATCAATGCAATCCAAGCACGGAATAGCACCTCTTGAATCTCAGCAAGTGCTTTCAGCTGGAGATGTAATTACTTTCCATGGGCAAAGTTTATTTTGATTATACAGTGTTTTACGTCAATCACAGAAACCTTAAGCACTGATAAGGTATACATTACTTGTCGTTTGGATCCTTGCACCACATGTTGCGGCTGTTGGGTAATGGCCTGCAATGACCAGTCCAACTGGGATGTTGTCACAAGTATTAGTGGACAAAACTACAATGGAGACAGTTTGGGGGAAGCGCACAAGTATGCAGAGGACAGTCATATTGTGAGCGCACTATGAACTTTCCATGCAATATTGGTGTTCTCCCCAGGAATCCATAGTCTCCACTTCACGGCACAGATTTTATGCTGCGACATGGTTGTGCAGTTTATCTCCTTTGTTTTCTCTTCTTCATTATTGTATCTTATTTTTTAATTGCTCTCAAATACAAAGATTCTCTCCATTGCTCTGCGAAAAACTTTCTTTTTTTTTTAAGCTCTTTATTTTTAGCTTTGATTGACAAACATTAAATAGTATCCGATATACTCAGAACAAATACAATAGAGTAGGCCTAAAGTTACAGGATACTGCACATTGCATAATAACAACATTAAATGCCCAAACACATTTTTGGATAGAGTTTTGTTGAATGCTAAACAAAAATTATACCATTTGACAACAAAAGGGTGAGGGAAATGAAAATTTATAAAGAGCAACAGAATTTTCTGCGCTATGTTAGGAACTGTTAATAAATAAAATAAATACATTTTAAAAAATAGTCCCATGGGATATAAGTAGGCTTACCATACTATCCCTTTAAACTGGGACACTCATGAATTACATCGGTACTGTGGCCGCCTGACTTCAAGCCTGAATTTCACTTGGTTTTAATCAGCCACAAAACCTGTGTAATTCATTAGTGTAAGAAAAGGGAGAAGAAAGAAGGCTCTTGTGTGGGCGCACTCTTATGATTAATTTGATAATCACTATAAGTGATTACAATTAAATAAGTAATGCTGGTAAAACATAATTTTATTAGGATATTCTTTAAGATCAGTGTAATTGCACATTGTAGAGGATATACATGATCCAAGGTAAGTTTTATGCACATAGGGTTAAATTGAAAAAAATGTAATAAAATGTTCTGGCTCTGGGCGCACCGCCAAACTGGACACAGAACTTAGAATTTATGAATAAATAAAATTGTCCAATTTTGGTTTCTCTTGATTAAATGTGTATCCTCTATATGACCAGTGCCGGGTCGCTCCTTTTGTTCTAATTCATTAGTGTCCCAGTTTAAAGGGATAGGATAGGATGGTAAGCCTAGGTAAAGGCAGTCACTATGAAAAGGACTGTGACAATTAATTCTAGAGAAGGTGGCCAAAACACTGGAAACCCAATGTACACGTTTGGCACCATACTGCTACCTAAAGAACCCTACACACTGGTAGATATTTAAGAACAATATGGATGATCGTTGAAAAATTAAATGAGATATTGTTCAGTGTGGAGGCACTGACTATGAACGATGTGCGTCCCTGCAGTCGTCCATCGTTGGTCTTTTATCTTTTATCATTGCAAGCCAATTTGGACGATATCAATGTTTGCAATGTCAAATCATTGAGTGTGTATGCAAAAATTAGTTACTGAAAAATAGTTAATTGTTCATGTCGTTCATCCTTCAAATCCACTAAATCGCAGTGTGTAGAGCCCTTAAGTGTTTCCAGGAAGTGGTCTAAGAAAGTAGGAGTACCAGATAGCGTAAAATGTGACTTTATCATGTTAAAGAGCGGTGACATATGCCGTAGAGGTGGTATACCAGATCATATTAATTAAGGCCTGCATGAGAGAGCAGCAGGGAGTTTCCTATAGGCAGCAACTAGAAGTTTAGCTGCGTTAAATATGTAGCTACTGAGTTTTTTTCATGAGTTTGGGAACCCTCTTTACTGGTTTACAAAGTAGGGTAAAAAAAGGGTTTTATTTACTCTGTCTTAAACCTGCAGAACGGAGCTAACTCATGAGACCTTATGTACCGTGGCCAGTATCCGATGTGGGTGGAGCCAGGGGAGAAAACCCACCACTGCGTTCCAATCAGGTTATTCTCAGTGTACACTCATTTCTTACATCCTTTCCCTGTGTGCCAGGACATAATGAGGCTTAGCTTGGTTGCAGTAGAGTTCAAAGAGTATGTTGTGCTTATGCATGGGGTGACTATGTACTCCTCCCATGGGCAGGATGACAGGACAGTGCCTAAAAAGCTGGACTGTCCCAACAATATCGGGATTATTGGGGTTATTGTGAAGCCCCGATAGCTTATATCTTCTATAGCCTATGGACTGCAGTACTAATAATAGTAATATAAACCTTGACCTGCAAGTCCCAATGTTCCTAGACCAGACAAAGTAATGCTTCTTAATTGATTGTATTGTATACCTGACAACATGGGCATATTAACGGAGGAGGAGGCCCGTGTCCATTCTCCTCCACCGGGGGGCCGCCTCCTCTGCAGCCGGTGCCCATCAGAACAATAGAGTCTGGACACTAGAGGGGCACAGACTTTATTGTGCATGCACAAATCTCCGGTGAAATGGTGTGGTGGCCATTTTCCTAGAGATTTCCTTACTGTGCTTTCGTAAATCTCCAGAAAATGTCTCGAGGTGAGTATTTAAAAAAATGGGTGCACACACTGCACCCATTATAGATATGCCACTACCTGACAACCAGAAGAACCAACAATAGACCTTGTAGGCCTGATTCTGGAGTGCACACAGCAGCATTTATTGGAGGTTTACCCTCTGCGGCTTTATGAAAAAGTCGCTACAAACTCCTTCCCTTGAGTATATCCATGCGGCTGAATTACAAGTTCTGAGACGCCAACTTTTAGCATCCATGCACATTGTAATAGAGATCAGTACATCCTTAGATGCCACCATCTGTCGCAGCATCAAAACTTCCACTAGAGCTATGGCAGGTGCAGTCTCTCCATCTGACCATGGCCTGTCCCCCCTAGTGCCTAACCCTAAATCCCCCCTACAGCCTAACCTCTCCTCCCGCAGTCTAACCCACCCCCTAGTACCTAACTCTAAACTCTGCTCCTGCAGCCTAACCCTCCCCTAGTGGCTGACCCTAGCCATCCCTTGTACCTAACCTCTCCTCCCGCAGTCCAACCCACCCCCTAGTGCTGAACCCTAACTTCTCCCCACAGTCTAACCATAACCTCTCCTCCCGCAATCTAACCCTAAGCTCTGCTCCCACAGTCTAACCCTAGCCATCCCATTAGTGCCTACTTTACCCCCCCCCCCCTCCCCTTCCCACAGCCTAAACCTAACCTCTCCTCACAGAGCCTAACTCTCCCCCTATTGCCCCTCCCTAACCTCTCCTCCCGCAGCCTAACCCTAGCCCCCCTAGTGCCTAACCCTTACCTCCCCTCCCACAGCCTAACCTCTTCTCCCGCAGCCTAACCCATCCCCTACTGCCTAACCCTTACCTCCCCTCCCATAGCCTAACCCTCACCCTAGTGCCTAACCTTTCCTCCCATAGCCTAACCCTCTCCCTAGTGCCTAAGCTTTCCTCCCTTACCCTCCCCCTAGTAAGTAACCTACCATCTAGTGCCTAACCTCTTCTCCCACAGCCTAACCCACCAACTAGAACCTAACCCTAACTTCTCCTCCTGCAGCCTGACTCTAACCCTCCCCCAATGCCTAATCCAAACCTCCTTTTCCATAGACTAACCTCCCATTGCTGAACCCTTACCCTAATGCCTAACCTCTCCTCTTGCAGCCTAACCCTCCCCCTAGTGACTAACCCTAACCTCTTCTCCTGCAGCCTAACTGTAACCCACCCTCTAGTCCATAACCATTATTTCCTCTCCTGCAGCCTAATTCTAGCACTCCCCTTAGTCCCTAACCTCTTCACCTGCAACCTAACTCTAACTTCTCCTCCCGCAGTCTAACTTTAACACTCCCCCTCGTGCATAACCCAAACCTCCTTTCTCTAACGTCCTAGTGGATGCTGGGGACTCCGTAAGGACCATGGGGAATAGACGGGCTCCGCAGGAGACATGGGCACTTCAAGAAAGAATTTAGATTCTGGTGTGCTCTGGCTCCTCCCTCTATGTCCCTCCTCCAGACCTCAGTTTGAATCTGTGCCCGGACGAGCTGGGTGCTGTTCAGTGAGCTCTCCTGAGCTTGCTGTAAGAAAGTATTTTGTAAGGTTTTTTATTTTCAGGGAGTTCTGCTGGCAACAGACTCCCTGCATCGTGGGACAGAGGGGAGAGAAGCAGCCCTACTCTCTGAAGATAGGTCCTGCTTCTTAGGCTACTGGACACCATTAGCTCCAGAGGGATCGTACACAGGATCTCACCCTCGTCGTCCGATCCCAGAGCCGCGCCGCCGTCCCCCTCGCAGAGCCGGAAGACAGAAGCCGGGTGAGTATGAGAAGCAAAGAAGACTTCGAAATCGGCGGCTGAAGACTCCGTTCTTCACATGAGGTAAAGCACAGCACTGCAGCTGTGCGCCATTGCTCCATACACACCTCACATACTCCGGTCACTGTAAGGGTGCAGGGCGCGGGGGGGGGCGGGTGCCCTGGGCAGCACATGGACCTCTGTTGGCAAAAGTAAACATATATACAGTTGGGCACTGTATATATGTATGAGCCCCCGCCAAAAAGATATGTATTTTAGCGGGACAGAAGCCCGCCGTTGAGGGGGCGGGGCTTCTCCCTCAGCACTCACCAGCGCCATTTTTTCTCCACAGCTCCCTGGAAAGAAGCTCCCCAGGCTCTCCCCTGCAGATCACTGTAGAAAAAGGGTAAAAAGAGAGGGGGGGGGCACATAATTAGGCGCTAAAAACACAAATACAGCAGCTACTGGGTTAACATTAAGTTACTGTGTTATTCCTGGGTTATATAGCGCTGGGGTGTGTGCTGGCATACTCTCTTTCTGTCTCACCAAAGGGCTTTGTGGGGGAACGGTCTTCAAAAAGGGCATTCCCTGTGTGTGTGGTGTGTCGGTACGCTTGTGTCGACATGTCTGATGAGGAAGGCTATGTGGAAGCAGAGCGGGAGCAAATGAATGTGGTGTCTCCGCCGACGGTGCCGACACCTGATTGGATGGATATGTGGAAGGTTTTAAATGATAATGTTAATTCCTTGCATAAAAGGTTAGACAAAGCTGAAACCTCAGGACAGTCAGGGTCCCAACCCATGCCTGATCCTATGTCGCAGAGGACGACACGGTCTCAGAAGCGCCCACTATCCCAAATTATTGACACGGATACCGACATGGATTCTGACTCCAGTGTCGATTACGATGATGCAAAGTTACAGCCAAAATTGGCTAAATCCATCCGTTCTATGATTATAGCTATTAAGGATGTGTTGCACATCACAGAGGAAACCCAAGTCCCTGACAGGAGGGTTCATATGTATGGGGAAAAGAAGCCGCAGGTAACTTTTCCCCCCTCACACAAGCTCAATGAGTTATGTGAAAAGGCTTGGGAATCTCCAGATAAAAGACTGCAGATTTCCAAAAAGATTCTTATGGCATATCCTTTCCCGCCAATGGACAGGTTACGCTGGGAATCCTCCCCTAGGGTGGACAACGCTTTGACACGCTTATCCAAGAAGGTAGCCCTGCCGTCACAGGATACGGCTACCCTCGAAGATGCTGCGGATCGCAAACAGGAGGTTACCCTGAAGTCCATTTATACACATTCAGGTACCTTACTGAGGCCGGCAATCGCGTCGGCTTGGGTGTGTAGCGCTGTAGCAGCTTGGACGGATACCTTAACTGAGGAACTTGATACCTTAGACAAGGATACTATATTAATGACCCTGGGGCATATTAAAGACGCTGTCCTTTATATGAGAGATGCTCAGAGAGACATTAGCCTACTAGGTTCTAGAATAAATGCTATGTCGATTTCTGCCAGAAGGGTCCTGTGGACTCGGCAATGGACAGGTGATGCCGACTCAAAAAGGCACATGGAGGTTTTACCTTACAAGGGTGAGGAATTGTTTGGGGAGGGTCTCTCGGACCTGGTCTCCACAGCTACGGCTGGGAAGTCAAATTTTTTGCCATATGTTTCCTCACAACCTAAGAAAGCACCGTATTACCAAATGCAGTCCTTTCGATCACAGAAAAACAAGAAAGTCCGAGGTGCGTCCTTTCTTGCCAGAGGCAGGGGCAGAGGAAAGAAGCTGCACAACACAGCTAGTTCCCAGGAACAGAAGTCCTCCCCGGCTTCCACTAAATCCACCGCATGACGCTGGGGCTCCACAGGCGGAGCTAGGCCCGGTGGGGGCGCGTCTCCGAAATTTCAGCCACAAGTGGGTTTACTCACAGTTTGATCCCTGGGCAATAGATGTTGTGTCTCAGGGATACAAGCTGGAATTCGAAGAGATGCCCCCTCACCGATACCTCAAGTCGGCCCTGCCAGCTTCCCCCTTAGAGAGGGAAATAGTGTTAACTGCAATTCACAAATTGTATCTTCAACAGGTGGTGGTCAAGGTTCCCCTCCTTCAACAAGGAAAGGGTTATTATTCGACCATGTTTGTGGTACCGAAACCGGATGGTTCGGTCAGACCCATATTGAATTTAAAATCCCTGAACGTGTACCTAAAAAGGTTTGGTTCAAGATGGAATCGCTGAGAGCGGTCATTGCTAGCCTGGAAGGGGGGGATTTTATGGTGTCTCTGGACATAAAGGATGCATACCTTCATGTCCCCATTTATCCACCTCATCAGGCATACCTCAGATTTGTGGTACAGGATTGTCATTACCAATTTCAGACGTTGCCGTTTGGTCTCTCCACGGCTCCGAGAATATTTACCAAGGTAATGGCGGTAATGATGGTTCTCCTGCGGAAGCAAGGGGTCACAATTATCCCATACTTGGACGATCTCCTCATAAAAGCGAGGTCACAAGAGCAGTTGCTGATCAGCGTAGCACGTTCTCTGGAAGTGTTACGGCAACACGGCTGGATTCTGAATATTCCAAAGTCGCAGTTGGTTCCTACGACTCGTCTGCCCTTCCTGGGCATGATTCTGGACACAGGCCAGAAAAGGGTTTATCTCCCGATAGAGAAGGTTCAGGAACTCATGACACTGGTCAGGGACCTATTAAAACCAAAACAGGTGTCAGTGCATTACTGCACTCGAGTCCTGGGAAAGATGGTGGCATCATACGAGGCCATTCCCTTCGGCAGGTTCCATGCGAGGACCTTTCAATGGGACTTACTGGACAAATGGTCCGGATCACATCTTCAGATGCATCGGTTAATCACCCTATCCCCCAGGGCCAGGGTGTCTCTCCTGTGGTGGCTGCAGAGTGCTCACCTTCTCGAGGGCCGCAGATTCAGCATTCAGGACTGGGTCCTGGTGACCACGGATGCAAGCCTCCGAGGGTGGGGAGCAGTCGCACAGGGAAGAAATTTCCAAGGTCTGTGGTCAAGTCAGGAGACTTGCCTTCACATCAACATCCTGGAACTAAGGGCCATTTACAACGCCCTACGTCAAGCAGAGGCCCTGCTTCGCGGTCAACCAGTTCTGATTCAGTCAGACGTCACCGCTGTGGCTCATGTAAACCGACAGGGCGGCACAAGGAGCAGGGTGGCGATGGCGGAAGCCACCAGAATTTTTCGCTGGGCGGAGAATCATGTAAGCGCACTGTCAGCAGTGTTCATCCCGGGGGTAGACAATTGGGAAGCAGACTTCCTCAGCAGGCACGACCTCCACCCGGGGGAGTGGGGACTTCATCAAGAAGTCTTCGCACAGCTTGCAAGTCAGTGGGAACTGCCACAGGTGGACATGATGGCATCCCGCCTCAACAAGAAACTACAGAGGTATTGCGCCAGGTCAAGAGACCCTCAGGCGATAGCTGTAGACGCCCTGGTGACACCGTGGGTGTTCCAATCGGTCTATGTATTTCCTCCTCTTCCTCTCATACCCAAGGTGTTGAGAATCATAAGAAAAAGAGGAGTGAGAAAAATACTCATTGTTCCGGATTGGCCAAGAAGGACTTGGTATCCAGATCTGCAAGAAATGCTCACAGAGGACCCGTGGCCTCTTCCTCTAAGACCAGACTTGTTGCAACAAGGGCCCTGTCTGTTCCAAGACTTAACGCGGCTGCGTTTAACGGCATGGCGGTTTTACGCCGGATCCTAGCGGAAAAAGGCATTCCAGATGAAGTCATTCCTACGCTGATAAAGGCTAGGAAGGACGTAACCGCTCAACATCATCACCGTATATGGTGAAAATATGTTGCTTGGTGTGAGGCCAGGAATACCCCTACGGAGGAATTCCAGCTGGGCCGTTTCCTTCACTTCCTACAGTCAGGAGTGACTTTGGGCCTGAAATTGGGTTCCATTAAGGTCCAGATTTCGGCCCTATCCATTTTCTTTCAAAAAGAGCTGGTTTCTCTACCTGAAGTTCAGACGTTTGTGAAGGGAGTGCTGCGTATTCAGCCTCCTTTTGTGCCCCCGGTGGCACCTTGGGATCTTAACCTGGTGTTGAGTTTCCTGACATCCCACTGGTTTGAACCACTCAAAACGGTGGAATTGAAATATCTCACGTGGAAGGTGGTCATGCTACTAGCATTGGCTTCGGCTAGGCGTGTGTCAGAATTAGCGGCTTTGTCACATAAAAGTCCCTATCTGGTTTTCCATGCGGATAGAGCAGAATTGTGGACCCGTCCACAATTTCTGCCAAAAGTGGTTTCATCCTTTCATATAAACCCAACCTATTGTGGTGCCTGTGGCTACTACTGACTTGGAGGATTCCGAGTTACTTGATGTGGTCAGGGCTTTGAAGGTTTATGTAGCCTGAACGGCTAGGGTCAGGAAAACAGAATCTTTGTTTATCCTGTATGCTTCCAACAAGCTTGGTGCTCCTGCTTCAAAGCAAACTATTGCTCGCTGGATCTGTAATACGATTCAGCAGGCTCATTCTGCGGCTGGATTGCCGCTGCCAAAATCAGTTAAGGCCCATTCCACTAGGAAGGTGGGCTCTTCTTGGGCGGCTGCCCGAGGGGTCTCGGCATTACAGCTGTGCCGAGCGGCTACTTGGTCAGGTTCAAACACTTTTGCAAAGTTCTACAAGTTTGATACCCTGGCTGAGGAGGACCTTGTGTTTGCTCATTCGGTGCTGCAGAGTCATCCGCACTATCCCGCCCGTTTGGGAGCTTTGGTATAATCCCCATGGTCCTTACGGAGACCCCAGCATCCACTAGGACGTTAGAGAAAATAAGATTTTACTTACCGGTATATCTATTTCTCGTAGTCCGTAGTGGATGCTGGGCGCCCGTCCCAAGTGCGGACTTCTTCTGCAATACTTGTATATAGTTATTGCTGCAATAAGGGCTATGTTATTGTTGCATCAGGGTTGAACTGATGTTCTGTTGTTGTTCATACTGTTGACTGGGTAAGTTTATTACAAGTTATACGGTGTGATTGGTGTGGCTGGTATGAGTCTTGCCCTGGATTTCCAAAATCCTTTCTTTGTACTGTCAGCTCTTCCGGGCACAGTTTCTCTAACTGAGGTCTGGAGGAGGGACATAGAGGGAGGAGCCAGAGCACACCAGAATCTAAATTCTTTCTTAAAGTGCCCATGTCTCCTGCGGAGCCCGTCTATTCCCCATGGTCCTTACGGAGTCCCCAGCATCCACTACGGACTACGAGAAATAGATTTACCGGTAAGTAAAATCTTATTTTTCCATAGACTAACCCTAACCTCCCCTCCCGTAGCGTGACCATAGCTCTCCCCCTAGTGACTAACCTCCCCTCCCATAGCTTAACCCTCACCCTAGTGCCTAACCTCTCCTCTTGCAACCTAACCCTCCCCCTCATGCCTAACCCTAACCTCTCATCCTGCAGCCTAACCCTAATCCATCCACTAGTTCCTAACCCTAACCTTTCTTCCCGCAGCCTAACTCTAACCCTCCCCCTAGTACCTAACCCTAACCTCTCAGATTGTGAACATGTCAACATTCTGCATACACCGGCAATGTTTACACTATAACTATAGGAGTGTGCAGCTAATTTTATTAGGGGGTACACCGCAGTAGGGGTGCGTCTAGCTCCACCCAGGGGCGTGTCTAGCACTATTTTACATTCAGTAAAATCATGACAATCTAATTTCTGCGTAGTTCATAATAATAAAGTAGATATACTACACCCCAGAGAAATACAGTATGATGAAACATAATGGTGAGACCACCAGATGATACTGACTGTCTGCCACGGCATAACCCTGAGAATTAGCTGCCGTTGCACCCTATCGCTGCTTACACTTCTCTAACTATCCCTGAGAGAGTGGTGGGTCTAGGTGCATATGCATTCCTCTTCCCTCCCCCCCCCCCCCCCCCCCCACACACACACACACACACCAGCCCTTGCACCTACACCCTGATTTTGAGTGGGCCACTCTGAAAAGTATGGTAGATTTAGGTGGCTGAACATTTGAGTTTTAATATAACACAAGTAAAGTTGAACATTTACACATCAGAGCCACATCTGCCTCTTTCTATGCCATCAGCCTCCTCCTCTGCAGGACACCAGCATTTGTCACACATGTCCCCCTGCTCACCAGCTACTGACAGTAGTGCCCCTTATTCACATTACACCACATAGTATGAGCCAAAATTCACATTACACCATACAGTATGAGCCCACACACAGGATCACCAACACCCGGCCACTGCTGCTTGGTCCACTTCACAGCGGCTGCCGGCCAGCTCAGGATGCTAAAAAGGAAGACCTGTCGGCTACAGTTCACCACTGAGATCAATCACAGCAGCATGGGGAAGGCTGACAGCAGCAGCCTCATCCATGCAGCTGCAATAAAAAAAAAAAATAATGGATAACAATCAACTGATTGACAGGGGTTGGGCACACCCTTACTATATTACATTATCTACAGCTCTCTCCCCCATAGCACACCCATACTGTACACTACTCCCCCATAGCACACCTATACTACTTATACACAGCCCCCTCACTCATACTATATTACATTGTACACAGCCCCCTCCTTTATATTACCCACAGTAAGCAGAGCCCCTACCTGGATTTCTAGTTTATTCCTGTGAACAGCAGGAAGCCAGCCCGGGACAGAGTGGTGAGAGGAGGCAGCCAACCAGGCAGTGTCGTGACTCCATATGTAGGTATGGCCATCGACTCATAGATTGTTTTTGACCAGTATTTAATACTTTCACCATTTATGTCATCAGATAGTGTTCAGCCATCGATGGTGGGGTGTGGGTTCGATGGCGATGGATTTTTACTGTGCACTGCACTGTGCCTGGAGTCAGGGGTAGATAGATGCTGCCTTGGCCAGACGTACCTCACCTCCTGACTCCACTCATTACTGTCTAGTGCTGCCGGGATACAGTAACGGAGGGGAAGGGAAGGCATAGCGGCTGCTATCAGTCAGCACGTCACCAGCCCCACCCCTGTCCTCCCGCTCCCGTCCTTCCTCTCCCCACCCACTGTGTTTATCACTCATTGGGAGACTGTGTGCAGCCAGCCGCCGGGGGAGCTACTCCACGCATGCGCAGAGGTAACTATTGCTCGCATAGGCGTTCTCCAGCAAAGCCTCTTCTGCGCATGCGTGGCTATTCTATACCAGGAACCATCAATGGTAGATTATAGCATATTTTATAACCATTGATGGTTCCAGAAAATTGCTCCATCGATGGCAACCATTGATAGGGGATGTACTGATGGCCATCCCTACTCATACGAGGAGCAAGAAGCGAGGGCTGGCCTGATAGACGGAGCCCACTCTGTGCCTGGTGGTAGGAGACGGAGAGACACTGTGAAGTATGCCCTGGCAGAGCTGACTCCGAGTCCCGAGTCATCTCATTCACTGTACAGGTAGCTCAGCTGTTCCCCCCCCCCCACCCTGATCACTGTGACTGCAATGAGCATGCATGGAACTGATCGGCACACTAGGGAGGGGGGGGGGGTTGGGGGGTGCCGGACATTAGAAGGTGCCTCTGCGCACCAGGCACCCCCCCCCCCCCCCCCTTCCCGTGTGCGCACCTATGATTATAACTGGCGACAAAGTAAATGTCAACATTATGGACGGAATTCGATTATTTTCACCCCTTTCCACACCCTTTCTGTTTCTGCCCTCAGGGGCGTGGTATCATTATTTCAGCTCGCTACCCCCGAAGTAGGGAAGCACCCAACCCTTTACACGGCTAAACCTGACTACTATGGGCGCAATATGCGCGATAACGGAGATCATTTTAGAAAGGAAATTGGGCGTGATATTTGCCACTGAACATTGATTTTGGATAATCAAAATAGAATATATTAAAAAATATAACAGTTCTTTAAAGATAACATGTGAAAGCAACCTATTGTAGAACATACTACTGTAAGAGACTACATAAAAAGGCTGCGTATTACTGTACAGTACAATAGAGTGTTGAGAAGTTACTGGAGACATATACTCTAGAGAGTGATCTACAGTCACATAACGTGGATTTCACTGCTTTAATTTGTCTCCAGGGAAATGTTCTTGTTGCATGCAAGTAACTAGGCAGCCTGAGAACAGAGACCTGGGTTTTCCTTTCTAATCCTTATTCAGGATATTATATGATCCCTGTGGCTGCAGAATTAGAATAAATATTCCTAGTACTCTGTGTTGGGGACATCCCAGCAAAGGTCTTTCAATACTTTTCTTATTATGAATCCCCTAGTGTACTGTATGTGAATGGTTACTCTTTTATTGCATTTATTATACTGTATATGTTATCCTTACAGTACAGAATGCACTTACTTCTGGGATGCAGTCACTGGGTGGGATTCAAATGATATATATTCTATTTTGATTATCCAAAATCAATGTTCAGTGGCAAACGCAGGATTTCTGGGGGGTCCACAATCTCCCACTCTGCGAAACATTGGAGCAAGTGTGGGAGTCTGGGGCAGTAGTAGAAGAACCTAGTAATGACCCTGGACATTAATGTAAACATTGGTCTTCTATACACTGGATACTGTATGGAATACAGTATTAATATTTAACACTATAGATCAGTGATTTTCGCCCTTTTTTTTTTTTTTTTTTTTTTTACTCGCGGCACACCGAACAATATTTTAAAATTGCCAAGGCACACCATCAGTTCCCCACAGAAAAAAAAAAAAAAAAAACACACACATTGGCTCTCACAGTAAAAGAAAATCCACACATACATTGGCCTACACAGAAAAAAAACAATCATATTGCTCCCCACATAAATCCTATTGCTCTTTACATGAATTATTCACATTGTTACCCCCATAAAGTCTTATTCTCCCCACATAAATCCTATTCCCCACAGTAGAAATAACATAACAAATATTAGCCCCTACTGGTCAGCTTCCTGTCTCTCAGTGGCGGGGGTTGTTCATAGTGGAGTTCTGCGAATACTGAGCAGCAGGCGGTCGGGCAGGTGTGGATGTGGGTCGGCAAGGAAAGCTGTGTATACAGACAGGAACTGTAAGATGTGTATGCAGGCGGGTGGGCTGGCTGGGTGGTGAGACGCGGCGGATGTGACCTATGATATCACACCGCCGCGTCTTCAAGGCATAGGTCACGGCCGGAGCACGACTGATCCTCTAAGAAGAGCCGGGACCAACAGTTCACTCTGAAGGTACAGGAAGCTGCTCTGGCTTCGCAGCACACTAGTGTGCCACGGCACACTGGTTGAAAAAGCCTGCTAAAGATGGTCTATAGTATATGCTGTATCAAACATTTCAATATTATAAATATGTGGTCAGGAAAAAGGTTAAACATACCATAATAAATAAATACAAAACCATAATAGAACCACTACTGCGCTTTCTAAGCACACACTCTCCCACCTCATGGTAAGGCTCCTGTCTCTTCTTCCTGGCAGCTACTCTCTGGTCTAATGCACTGATTGAGGACTCAAATACACACACACACACACACACACACACACACACACAACTTGGTAGAAGAATCTGCTACCACTGGACATGTGCAGTAGCTCTAGCCCTTAAACTGCATTATGTACTGCATATGGTAGCTCTCTTAATCGTATTACATACTATTGCTATTGTTGTCATAATTTGAGCCAATGCCCAAGAGGAGGGGGGTTTCCAGGCAACCGGAACTCACCCTGCATTTGCCTATGATGTTGAGAACTTACAAAAGGTTTGTTCTAAGAAAGTCTACCCTGGGATCCCTGCCCTCCTCTGCACAGGACCTAGATAAAGGGGTATATTCAAGTCGGATCCATTCCGACATTCATTTGTCGGAATGGACCCGACTTGGGCTATTCAATGTCATCTCAATTCGACTTTTAAAAAAGTTGAATTTAAGTGCAGGAGCTAGACGGGGGAGAGCCGCGCTACAGCAGTGGCTATATAGCTGCTGTAGCGCTGCTCTCCCCAGTCTGCCCGCGGCTCTCCCCCATCTACCCCCCCCCCCCGTCTCTCTGCCTTAGTCTCCACGTCCCTCCGCTCCCCGTCCCCGCATCACTGCTGCCGCTCACGGCAGCGTCCACCCAGCACCAGCAAGTGAGGTCTCGCTTGCTGGAGCTGGGTGGACGCTGCTGTGACATCCTCCAGCACTGCTCTCCCCCTGTCTGGCTGCCCGCAGCTTTCCCCCGTCTCCCCGCGACTCTCCTCCACCGTCCCTCATCTTAGTCCGACATTTTTTTATGTCTGACTGAGATGGTCGGAAACAGGGCCAAATTCTGCCGAATTTGGCCCTGTTTCCCTCAAAAGTACGTGAATCGGCAGCTATACCGCCGATTCACGTACTATTCGACAAGTCAAATTCCCAGACTTGTCGAATAAATACTGCTGGGATTGAATAGGTCGAATCACGATTCGACCTTAAGTCTAAAACTGCTGTCTTTTCGACAGACGGCAGCTTTCGACCCTAATTGAATATACCCCATAGTGTAAACTGGGAACACTAAGTGTTCACTATATTCCTCCAGTCTCTGACTGTGGTGCTCAGTACATAGTGGTAGCTGTGCTGGTTTCACCACTGAACGTGAGGAAAGGGATGGTTTACTTGGGGTGGCCTCAGTCACTGGACTCTTATTGGGGTACAATGAAGGGTTTAGTAGGGTGAAAGCTCAGATAATAACCGTGATATTGATAGATGGAAATAATACCTCCATGTTTGGATGGATTTTCTCTCCGTAGGTTAATTGGCTCCTGAGTAAACTGTCTCTTGTTCTTGTGTTCATAATAGGACCTAGGTAAATTAAATTGAAAGCTCTATATTACCAATGATTTAAGTGCTTGAATAAAATTCTCCAATTGTACTGCGCAACAAAACATGTTAGCGGCCGCTATATAAATAAAGATGAATAATATATTGTTATATAAAAAGTATGATAATTATTAAACGCAGTTCACACAATCCCAAGCACAGGCCCCGTGAGTATAGCCTTGCGTGCCTGTAGATAAACAGGGTGAGGAAGATAGTATGTCATAATAGTCCTAAAAGGTGTGATGTGATTGAAAGTGTACAATACGTAATTATTTAATAACAGAACAATGCCTGTGATTGTGCAACCAACATTGTGCAGGAGTCCTAATTATCCAACACGCTGGAAAGTGAGGCGCTGTACTGTACAGCCACTGCCAGGCTAAGCCTTGTAAAACAAGGCTTTGCAGGTAGTACATAATAACAATATGGAATACATACATTCTCTGGAGTCGTTTCTGTTCTACACCTTCGTTGTGTAGGCGGCCAATCAATGTGTATATGTTATGCCTTCAATACAAACCTTGTTCAGAGGTATTTTATTATAAGCTATAATAACTGGCTTGTTACATTACATTGCTAATTGTCAGAATGGAGCTTAGATCATTTATAAACCACAAAAGGGTGGGAACACGTCCACATCCCATTCTGCTATGTACCTTTGTGCTGCCTTTACGCAGCACAGTGGCACATATACCATGTCCTTGTCTATTAAAGCAGTTTACTTGGGAGGGGGGAAGGGGGGGGGGGGGGTTGGTCCATGCCAGAAATGTGGATTTCTGCAGTAGGAGAAAGCGCAGCGCCTGCCATCTCTCACAGCTGTAACACCACTTCAATTCATTTGGGTTTTCTTTTTAAACTAAAATTCTTCCCATTTGTCTCTCCCTTATGTTTAAAATAACTTATGGCCACAAAGCACTGGGATAGATTTTTCTTCAATTGGGCCGTATGTAATGATGCCCGAGCTCGCAGGAAGTGCGAGATGCCAGCCAATCTCGGATGTTTTTTTAAAGGGGCAATCACTTACAAGGCATGGTTTTGCACCTACTAATCCAGCGTTTCACAAACTACTCCTACCAGACCCGCGTTTCACAGACTGCACCTACTAATCCAGCGTTTCACAAACTACTCCTACCAGACCCGCGTTTCACAAACTACATCTACTAAATCCAGCGTTTCACATACTACTCCTACCAGACCCGCGTTTCACAAACTACACCTACTAATCCAGCGTTTCACATACTACTCCTACCAGACCCGCGTTTCACAAACTGCATCTACTAAATCCAGCGTTTCACAAACTACTCCTACCAGACCCGCGTTTCACAAACTACACCTACTAATCCAGCGTTTCACAAACTACTCCTACCAGACCCGCGTTTCACAAACTACATCTACTAAATCCAGCGTTTCACAAACTACTCCTACCAGACCCGCGTTTCACAAACTACACCTACTAATCCAGCGTTTCACATACTACTCCTACCAGACCCGCGTTTCACAAACTACACCTACTAATCCAGCATTTCACAAACTACTCCTACCAGACCCGCGTTTCACAAACTGCACCTACTAAATCCAGCGTTTCACAAACTACTCCTACCAGACCCGCGTTTCACAAACTACACCTACTAATCCAGCGTTTCACATACTACTCCTACCAGACCCGCGTTTCACAAACTGCACCTACTAAATCCAGCGTTTCACAAACTACTCCTACCAGACCCGCGTTTCACAAACTACACCTACTAATCCAGCGTTTCACATACTACTCCTACCAGACCCGCGTTTCACAAACTGCACCTACTAATCCAGCATTTCACAAACTGCACCTACTAATCCAGCGTTTCACAAACTGCACCTACTAATCCAGCGTTTCACAAACTACTCCTACCAGACCCGCGTTTCACAAACTACATCTACTAAATCCAGCGTTTCACAAGCTACTCCTACCAGACCCGCATTTCACAAACTGCACCTACTAATCCAGCGTTTCACAAACTACTCCTACCAGACCCGCGTTTCACAAAATATATCTGCCATCTCTGTGTTTCAATAAAATACAATTACCAGTCCGGTGTTTTACATTGTACAGTTACTAAGCCAGCGTTTCACAAAATACATCTACCAGTAAGGTGTTTCACAAACTACACCTACCAACCCAGCAAATGCATTAATTTTGCAGGGAAAATACTGATTGCTTTTGCATGTAGCACACGAATACACTGACATTTAGAACTAAGCCAGAACATGTCCTTTTCTTCTATAAATCAATTTGTACATTTTAAATCTGCCCCACCTGCAGCACAACATGTTTGTACCCAGCAAATGGCATATCAGAGGTAGGGGCACCGACAGCTGGGCCGGGCCCAAGTAATCTGAGGGGGGTATGGCCAATACAGGAAGGGGTGACCTTTATTAAAAATAAAAAGTTTGTGTGTCCGCGAAGCTGCTGCATGTGCTGGACGGGGGAGGGGGAAGCGCAGGGTGGGTGGTGGGTGCGATCGCCCCCAACCCCCTGCACCTCAAGCAGGGAGAGAGAGGACACTGCAGCAGCCTCTCTCCCCAGCGCAGCACAAAGCAGCATGTGTGCTGCACAGTGGTGAGAGGCTGCCACTGGAGCAGTGTCCTCTCTCTCCCAGCTCCATGCCAGCGCTGTCTACAACAGGGAAGGGTGGGGGGCAGCGGGACCCAGGACCCCACAACAGGCCCCACAAAGAGTACCCATCCACCACTCACTCCCCCTCGTCGCAACCAATCAGAGGTAAATGTTTGGACTTATTTTAGTAAATACCACTGAATAATAAGATGTAGGTTTAAAATTAATTTTATTTTGGTGTAGAAAATTGTCATTTGTTAGAAGGGGGGGGTTCCACTTTTTTCCAGTGGTTATATATAAGGCTGCTCAATTACAGCAGTATACTGAAATAATAATCTATAGAAATAAATAAAAATAAATTAAGTATTTTATTGGTGAGTATCTTAATTGTTCCAGAGACACACGCAACCCCCCCCCCCCCCCCCCAAAAAAAAAGAATTGCTATAACTAGCACCGTATCTGTGCCTTGTACCCAGTACATGTGATCTCTCCTTATGGCTGTGCTGATTCTTTTAGGATATTGCTGGAAAGTCTCATTATTGCACTTATTGTGTTTTCATAGAATTAAAATCTGCTTCCTTTCTGCATGTTCGATAGGAAAGGGATCACCTTTCTTCAGGGACGTGCGGTGAGGTAAATGGCTGAGGAGGTGCTGGCTGGCACCCGAGCCAGCTTTACACACAAATTATGAGTCAAATGGTTTATGTGAGCATTATGCAAAGGCGTAGCAGTATAAACTCCTGGAAATTTGGTGATTTTGATCAGAGATGTGCGGAAAAGATAGAGGGGAGGGGGTGGCACTGCCTCACCTGCCATAAACTTTTTACTCCATTACTCCAGAGTTTTGACTATAAAAATGATTAGAATAATACAAAGAAGATATTTCTAAAATATTCTTTGTATTTTTCGTATACTTTATATAGTCAAAACTCTGGCACAAACAATAGTATGACAGGAAAGGCTCTGCCTCACCTACCTCACCCCACCGCCCGTCCGTCACTGCCTTCCTTCTCTAAATAGTTTTTTTCATGCCTAATGGTAATTTTTGTTGTCATACATAATATTAAATCGATAAAAACTAGTTTTGGCAACCAAAGCGGTATGAATTGGCAGCAGGTGGCCTGTGGCCATTGTATAACTGCCTTGCTTTTCTTCCTGTTTCTCGTCTGTTGCTTAAGTTGCAAAATCCATTGACATCTCTTAGTCTATTCATGTAATACAATACACTATTTAAAAAAAATACAGCAACTAGTTTTTAACAGGAAATAAAAGGTTAAAGGTGATGCATTAGTTAACAGCCCCTGCCCAGATTCTGTTTTAGATGTGGTGAAATTGGGTAATTGGAACGGGGAGCTGAAGAGAGTTAACCAGTGTTTCAAGATTGCAACCAGGAATTGTTGCTGTAGAATTGGACAGCTGAATGTAGCTCATACAGGGTAGGACTGGTCCACAAGGGAAACAACCGGTGGGCTCCACTGTCCGGGCCCCTACCTCCTTCTCTAGGAATCAGGTTCTAGACTGTGCACTTGAACTATACATTGTACTGTACATATGTTACGTAATACTGTACAGGACTGTGTATTTTCTACAGGGCATTGCTGTTCTTAATCTGATACATTATCATGCATGTACTAGCAGTATTTACTAATATATATATATATATATATATATATATATCTATCAAGGGGCCCAGACCATGCAATCTTTCATGATTAGACAAATCAATGTGGTGGCATCTCCTCTGGAGACTTGCCACACCCCTAAACACGGCCCCTACCACTGCATTCCCCCGGTGGGTACTTCATGCTCCAGTCCAACACTGAGCTCATATAACATGCATCCTTTTGGGCTTTGCATCCCAATTTATGGATGAATAGTGTCACTTACTCTCTCTCTCTCTCTGAGATGCGGTCAAGATGCCGGCTGTTGGTATCCCAGCAGTAGACATCCCGACACCCTTTAGAATCCCGATACCGTAACTCTGAAAGGGCCAGGAAACCGATGCCAGCATCCCAACAGCCAGCATCCCGACCGTAAGTGCAGCCACAGGGTTAGGTTTAGGGCCCCGGGGAGGGGGGGGAATAAGTTAGGGTTAGGCTGTGGGGAGGGAGTGTTAGAATTAGGCAGTGGGGATGGGGGGGGGTTAGGGTTAGGCATCTCCGACGGCTAGTTAGGGTTAGGATGCGGAAAGGGGAGAACACCCCTCACACCCCTGTCGGCCTTTTGCTCATCGGGATTCCGCCATCGATATTATGACCGCCGGGATCTCGTAGACTGGCATAGCTTCCCTCTGTCTATGGCTGGGGGAACACACTTGGTGATATGCACCCAATATATCATCTGATCAGACAGATCGGACAATATATTGTTCACATCTTCCAGTGTGAATTCACTATATCTTTAATGATGCACGCTCCAGCGTATCGTTAACGATGTACAATATATTTAGTTTTCACTTCGAAATGTAAAGATATTGTACAAGATGGCATGTACCTGGATGTGGGTGCAATCCGTCCCTGATGAGAAGCAAACAATATCATTCAGTGCGTATGAACAATATAATTTGCAGGGGGGATCTTGCACAATGTCACATCTAATGTGCCTTCGGCAAGTGTGTACCCAGCCCCCCCTCTCTCTCTCTCTCTCTCTCTCTCTCTCTCTCTCTCTCTATATATATATATATATATATATATACATACATACACTGTCTAAATAAAATTAATTCACTGCGCTTAATGGATGAAAAAGCTGCTTTCTTAAAGAATGGTAATTGTGATATTTGAGAGAAAGCGCTGTGTGAACTATATGTATATATAAAATATATATATAAAAAAGTGGTACCTGTGGAAAAATATTTATTAATTAATAAAGAATGTTTACACTCTTGAGTGAATGTGTAAAGGAGTATCCAGCAACACTTGTTTTTATTTGTCCTGGTTTGCCAGTTGTTATCCTACCTTTCCCTGCACTCGGTTGTTCCGGAGCCGATGAGAGCACTGCGGCTCTGATCTTCCTTACTGTGCGGCGGCTGGCGGCGCTCCGAGTCCCGCTGCGTCCAGCGGGCTGTGAGCTGATGAAAAGTTTATCCTAGTGTTAACTGCTCGTGTTGCGGACGATGTTGACTGTGCAGTGGGCTTTCTCCTTTGTAGCCTAAATTTCCAACGCGTTTCACTATACAATCCAAAATTGATAATCTTAAAGATTTTCAGGTCCTTAAGACCGTTTAACAGTACAGATTTGTTGAACAATTTTAAAAATTGGACCTCAAATCAAAATTCGTGAGGGTCTATTCAATAAAAGCTGATAGAAGATCCCACTTAGGGAGAAGCTCATAAAACCGTATATAAGTCCACAAATTAACATCAAAATTCAAGTGTGCTCCTGTGTGCTCTCCCAAAGTGCAAGTCATAGTTTATATACATAGATATACATAGTTTATATACATAGATATAGTTCACACAGCGCTTTCTCTCAAATATCACATATATATACACTGCTCAAAAAATAAAGGGAACACTTAAACAACACAATGTAACTCCAAGTCAATCACACTTCTGTGAAATCAAACTGTCCACTTAGGAAGCAACACTGATTGACAATCAATTTCACATGCTGTTGTGCAATTGGAATAGACCACAGGTGGAAATTATAGGCAATTCGCAAGACACCCCCAATAAAGGAGTTGTTCTGCAGGTGGTGACCACAGACCACTTTTCAGCTCCTATGCTTTCTGGCTGATGTTTTGGTCACTTTTGAAAACTGACGGTGCTTTCACTCTAGTGGTAGCATGAGACGGAGTCTACAACCCACACAAGTGGCTCAGGTAGTGCAGCTCATCCAGGATGGCACATCAATGCGAGCTGTGGCAAGAAGGTTTGCTGTGTCTGTCAGCGTAGTGTCCAGAGCATGGAGGTGCTACCAGGAGACGTGGAGGAGGCCGTAGGAGGGCAACAACCCAGCAGCAGGACCTCTACCTCCGCCTTTGTGCAAGGAGGAACAGGAGGAGCACTGCCTGAGCCCTGCAAAATGACCTCCAGCAAGCCACAAATGTGCATGTGTCTACTCAAACGATCAGAAACAGACTCCATGAGGGTGGTATGAGGGCCCGACGTCCACAGGTGGGGGTTGTGCTTACAACCCAACACCGTGCAGGACGTTTGGCATTTGCCAGAGAACACCAAGATTGGCAAATTCGCCACTGGCGCCCTGTGCTCTTCACAGATGAAAGCAGGTTCTCACTGAGCACATGTGACAGACGTGACAGAGTCTGGAGACGCCAAGGAGAACGTTCTGCTGCCTGCAACATTCTCCAGCATGACCGGTTTGGCAGTGGGTCAGTAGTGGTGTGGGGTGGCATTTCTTTGGAGGGCCGCACAGCCCTCCATGTGGTCGCCAGAGGTAGCCTGACTGCCATTAGGTACCGAGATGGGATCCTCAGACCCCTTGTGAGACCATATGCTGGTGCGTTTGGCCCTGAGTTCCTCCTAATGCAAAACAATGCTAGACCTCATGTGGCTGGAGTGTGGCAGCGGTTCCTGCAAGACGAAGGCATTGATGCTATGGACTGGCCCGCCCATTCCCCAGACCTGAATCCAATTGAGCACATCTGGGACATCATGTCTCGCTCCATCCACCAACACCACGTTGCACCACAGACTGTCCAGGAGTTGGCGGATGCTTTAGTCCAGGTCTTGTAGGAAATCCCTCAGGAGACCATCCGCCACCTCATCAGGAGCATGCCCAGGTGTTGTAGGGAGGTCATACAGGCATGTGGAGGCCACACACACTACTGAGACTCATTTTGACTTGTTTTAAGGACATTACATCAAAGTTGGATCAGCCTGTAGTGTGTTTTTCCACTTTAATTTTGAGTGTGACTCCAAATCCAGACCTCCATGGGTTAATAAATTTGATTTCCATTGATAATTTTTGTGTGCTTTTGTTGTCAGCACATTCAACTATGTAAAGAACAAAGTATTTAATGAGAATATTTCATTTGCATATATGCTAACACATATTTAGAACAATCCTTTACACCTTCTTGGAATCTGGTAGCCCTATTACACACAACTCCCAATTCCATGCCAAATAGTGTAAAGGACAATTTACTTATATCCTCTACCTGTGCAGCATGGCGGTTGGTCCGCTCACAGCTTAAACTATCGCAATACACGTCACTGTTCTTACCCCTCTGGGGTAACCCAGACTTTCAACCCCACACAATCTCCCACATATTTCAGACTTGGTACGACGGAGGCCTGAAATACATTCATCATTTTCTGGATGCTGAAACTTTGACCTTGCTAACACATTCACAGGTTATAGCACGTTTCCCACATTTCCAGATACCATTATTTCCCTTTCTCCAAGCCTGTAGCTATGTGCAGAAGGTTCTGTCCTTGTTATCGCTACAGGACAAATCCAACAATTTGGATAAAACCCTACGCCTGACAGTGAATAGTAGCTTTCCCACAGCCCTCATACGCTCACACTCTCACACCCTACTAAACATAGAATCCGGCTCAGTGGGACTCATGAAATGGCGACTGGAGTTCCCGGATCTTTCTTTAAAGTTGATCCTAGATGCCAACACTTACTTGGATAAAACATTGGGTTCCATTTCATACTCAGAAATGCATCAGAAAATCCTACATAGAGCATATGTCACCCCCGAAGTTGCGACACCTTATTGGAGCTGCCTCCTCATCCCATTGTTTCAAATGCGCTGCTCCAGACGCAGATCTGGTTCTTTGTCTATGGTCCTGCCCTAAGGTACAGGTACTATGGCAAGCACTCCAGTCATATATTACAATAGACCTACAGATACAGTTTGATATTACTAAAACATGGGCATTTTGGGGCATATATCCGAAATCCTCTCCTATCAGGCTGGCTAAAGGACAACGTATTTTATTAATTAAACTAGCAGCTGCCACCAAGAAGACAATCCTCTCCCAGTGGATCTCTGCTGATCCTATACCCATCTCACTAGTACACCCTATGATCTCTCATCTTTTCCACCTTGACTGGACTAACACCACTTTACAGAAGGAAAAACTGACGGCACAATATTTTCATATTTGGTTACCCTATGTTCTGACTCTTCCCCCGATCATAAAAGAGGCTCTACGAAAATGTTTTAAGGATACTAAATGGTATCTTTTGGAGACTCTTGATTCCGCAGCCCCCTTCTGATCGTACTGCTCCTAAATGTTCAACTGGCCCAATTGTTACTGCTCTCTTTTGTTGATACGATACTTGTTTGCCTCCTCTAATGTATAGTTTTGATATTGCTCGGGATCTACGTGGAGCACTATTACAATCACAACTACTTTTACTATTACGGTATTACATATCTCTCAATGTTCTCATGTATAACTTGTTGTCTATCACTTGTATGTTTTTGATGTTCACCTGTCAATAAAAAACTTTTTGGAAAAAAAAAAAGAATATTTCATTCATTCAGATCTCGGATGTTATTTTAGTGTTCCCTTTATTTTTTTGAGCAGTGTGTGTGTGTGTGTGTATATATATATATATATATATATATATATATATACATACACACACTCTCTCTCTCTCTCTCACTGTCAAAATCACTGGTTCTCTGCAATCCCAGAGAATCATACAGGGAAGCAAACAGCGCACACCCTTTACCTGTACAATTATACTTTGGAGTCCCACGTCAGAGCTGCCGCAGCGACAGAAACCAATGGGAGACTGGCTCAAGCGCAGTAAAGAAGTCTTCAGGAAACATGGTGCAGGTGCCAGGTTCGCAGGCACCTGCTTGTGTATAGCAGCCTCTTGCACAATGTGCCGCAGAGAGTAGTGGGTTTGTACAGAGCATGCACCTTCTCCTCTTAAACGGTTATGGATCAAAGGGTTGACAGTAAGCAGGTCGACAATGTCTATATCAATACCAAATTGTTGTCATGCACAAGGACGACATGGTTAAATGGTCGCTGTGTCGACTTGGCAATGGTCGACACATGACAATTTCCCTTCCAGCACATGGACCCCCAATTAGTGCACTACATCCCCTCGCATGGCTCGCTTCAGGCAGGTTATCGTTCTGAATTGTAGTCCACATGGATGGTAAAGTATAAAAAGTCCTAAAATAAAAAATAAATAAATCTCATGTTGAGCATATACTGTGTTGACCATCGTAATATTGACCTTTTGACCATGTCGACCATTTGCTGTTGACCTATCGTCTGGATGACCCCTTAAACTGCCCCTGAGTGTCACCAAGACAAACATGATGTTGGTGGCCGCCTCACAATGTGTATCATCAGAAAGACTTCATCAGGGGGCATGCGCATGTTATTTCTAAAGCATCACATAGCTTCTGCAGCACCATACAGAGGATATACATACTTACAGTGAAATGTGACATATCGTAGGTGAAGTAAATATAGGGTAACATTGCCGGACCGGGAAGAGGATACCATACCGCTAGTAGGGATTCCGGACATCTCAATGCCAACTCCGGAATCTCGACTACCGCTGAAATACCGCAGCCAGAATCCCAGAGCCACATGCTTTTCTCCCTCTATGGGCGTCATGGACACCTACCCGTATCCACAACACCTATAGAGGGAGAATATAACCTGTGGCAAGTGCAGTGAGCCACCATGCCCTCAGCGTGGCCAAAGTGGCCAGCGCAGCGAGCCCTCAAGGTGCTTGCTAGCGCTCACCCCGTTGCTGGCACACTGGTGGTCAGGATCCTGGTCACCGGTTTTACAGACTGATCCCATTGGAACAACACAGAGCAATAAGCCAATTGTCTCAATCTCTCCACTCTCTGCCTCTCTCTCTCTCACCCCCCTCTCTCTCTGTCCCCAACACCCTCTCTCTCTATCACCACCCTCTCTCTTTATCCCTGACACCCTCATGCTCTCCCCCTCTCTCTTAAATATCTTGCATATAGGGCGACTGGGACAAATTTACCCCACTGCAATGCAAGCTAAGTCTAAAGGCCCATATACACTAGAAAATATTTTCCAAAGATATGAGCGATAACGACAGTTTCATTCAGATCATTAAAATTGTTCTAGTGTGTACACAGCAACCGATGAACGCTGCGTGCACCTGTTGTCGTTGGAAGCAGGTCGTCAGTCTTCCATGCACGCAGCTCAATCCCCTCAATCCCAGCAGAGCAGATCGTTCGTCATTCAGATCGTTTGTAACAAAGCTTAGTGTGTACGCTCAGTCTCATTTGTCAGGGAGTTAAAGGGAAATTGCTCATCTTCCACATTGTTCATCTTTCATACTGTTAAAGCTTTCTAGTATGAATGGGCGTTAAGTCTTATATATGTACTGATTCACACACTGCTGCTAGTGTTTAGAATATAAGTGCATATTCATCATGAAAAAAATGTGAAATGAGAAACTTGAGTTTTTCAATTCCCTCGCTTCCCTTTCACAATTTTTTTTTTACTATTCATCATGCCTCATTCCTGAAATGATCACTTCTGAAAAACTGCTCCTTTAGTGGAGACAGATTTTTTTTGAAATGGGGCACTGTTCTCCCCCCCCCCCCCCCCCCCACTCCCCACCGTGCTGCCACCTATTGTGCCGGTGTCATTCGGGCCTCACCTCCCCTACCTACCGCTGCCACATAGCTGGAGCTGCTGCCAGAACCACCTCCTACAGCCCTCCACTGACAGACTGCTGTCCCCGGCTGCCGCTGCTCAGTAGCGGATCTTGCCACGGGCAAGCAGGACTTTTGCCCGGGGCGCTGCCTTCCGGAGGGCGCTGCACCAGAGCAAGATCCGCTGCTGCTGTGCCCCCCGCTGCCCCTGGCCGCTGTGAAGGGAAACTAGAGTTTCCCTTCGTGGAGAGGTCCTTTACTGTGCGGTGCGCGATGACGTCATCGCGCACCGCACAGCAAAGGTCCTCTCCACGAAGGGAACTAGATGCTACGCGTCTAGTTTCCCTTCGTGGAGAGGACCTTTGCTGTGCGGTGCGCGATCGCGCACCGCACATTAAAGGACCTCTCCACGAAGGGCTTCACAGCGGCCAGCGGCAGCGGGGGGCACATTTCAGAGCGCTACAGTAGTTTGTACAGGGGGCGTAAATGACCACGCCCCCTGTACGAAGCCACGCCCCCATTGCCGCCCGGGGCGCGCAAAGCCCCAGAACCGGCCCTGCCGCTGCTGTAACCTCTACCTTGCCCCCGGCTCACAGGAGGACTACTCGGGAATCCAGAGAGCTGCTGGAGCTAAGAGGACACACTTGATGAATCGAGAAACTGAACGCCATCTCTGGATGGCAAACTTTAAAACTATGGGAAAAAAATGCTTTTTCAGAGTTTATGAATGCACCAATTTATACATCCCCATACAATAGTATGGGGAGTGTAGAAATGATTGAAGCAGGCTGTAACAAAGAAGATATTAATCATATCTCCTTTATTACAGCTTTGATGCATGAGGATTGGAGATAAGAGCCCAAATGTATTAAGCCTTATAAAGTGGAGATAGATAAAAAGTGATAAGTGACCAGCCAATCAGCTTCCTGTCATTTTTCAAACTCAGCCTGTGACATGGCAGTTAGGAAGCTGCTTGGCTGGTACTTGTTCACTCTTCATCTGTCTCCACCTTATCACTTTAAGGCCAGCATTGGCCAATACATGTCTGAGACGGTGCCTACTCAATCACTACTGGCCTCTGTGTGTGTATATACTGTGGGACCATGGCCGCTGAAAGGTAAGAATGGCATTTTGCTTTCTCACAAATATGTGCCCGCTCTAATATATATTGTAAACGCCTGCACCTCTTATTACCATATCCCATGAATGTGCGCTATACATCGCAAAACACTGCATCCCATAAGAGAAAACAATACACCCACACATTATCTGAGTTCCAAAGCTCATTGATGTATATATTTGTTATTAAAAGGATATGGATTCAATATATATTACAAAGTACAGTATACCTATAGTTACATGGTTACACTCACACAGTAAGCAGTTAATACATACAGTTACATACAGTTTCAGTTACAGGCCAGCGATACAATTACCATTCCCTTCAATGCATCTTATGTCTCTCTCTCTGTAAATACAGGAACTGAACTGGCAGCAAGTCCATCATCCTCTGAGACCAAAAAGCCACTGAGCTCCTGTGTGGTTAATGTGTTATCTAGTTTCTGGGGGAGGGGTTCACGATGAGTCACCAGTCCCTTTGTATATGCTAATCAGATTCAGCCCTGAAGACATCCAAAGGGCTGGCCTGAGTTTCCTGTCCACTGTCCTAATAAGAGTGATTTTAGCTTTTATACATTCAATAATAACTATCCGCTGCAATGTCCCACAACTTCACAACAAGCATCAAATTAATCTACACATCAATCCGGTTGCTTCAATAGCAAACCTGACCGGTCTATGGCCCTCATTCCGAGTTGATCGCTCGCAAGGCGATTTTAGCAGAGTTACACACGCTAAGCCGCCGCCTACTGGGAGTGAATCTTAGCTTCTTAAAATTGCGACCGATGTATTCGCAATATTGCGATTACTAACTACTTAGCAGTTTCAGAGTAGCTTCAGACTTACTCTGCCTGTGCGATCAGTTCAGTGCTTGTCGTTCCTGTTTTGACGTCACAAACACACCCAGCGTTCGCCCAGACACTCCCCCGTTTCCCCGGCCACTCCTGCGTTTTTTCCGGAAACGGTAGCGTTTTTTCCCGCACGCCCATTAAACGGCCTGTTTCCGCCCAGTAACACCCATTTCCTGTCAATCACATTACGATTGCCGGAGCGATGAAAAAGCCGTGAGTAAAAATACTATCTCCATTGTAAAATTACTTGGCGCAGTCGCAGTGCGAATATTGCGCATGCGTACTAAGCGGAATTTCACTGCGATGCGATGAAAAATACCGAGCGATCAACTCGGAATGAGGGCCTATCTTGTTTCGTTCACATAATACACATACATGACACCACTCCATCATATACAATTCTAAATCATCATGATGTCTGGCGCTTGATACCACCACAATTATGTACTGCATGAAATAAGTGTTGAATCCATCTCTGTGGCATGTCCGTGTAAATGCGTGTGTTACCATATATTGCTGTGCTCGCTGCGCGTATTTGCAAGTATAGCGACTTATATGTGTGTAGTTTGTATGTTCTCTTTATGTAATATTTTTGACTTCGACAAAGGGGTGGTGGGGGGGTAGGGGTTACTAATGAGCAGTAGTAATAATTAGTAATGGAACATACAGCTACCCCATGCTTGGTGCAGAAGATGTGAACTGAAAATGGAATCCACACTCCAAACTAACACCACCCTATTGCCTTCCACTTGCAACCCAGTAACACCCATTAAGCCATTGATGAGAGCTGACTGAGATGTGAACCGCATGTGACAGTGTGTGCGGAGGGAGGCTGGACACACCTGCTGAGCTGGCTCAGGGCTGCTCGTCGGCAGGAAGAAACAGTGACACATGGATGCTGTGTCTGGCTGGTTCTTTCTGGGCCCTGATATTTCCTTCCACCCCGCTGGACCAGTCCCCTGCTGCCGCAGTCACTGTGGAAGCCTGGAGACCACTATACTGCCGGGGACCATTGCTCTGGCTTCCGCATGTTTTCCAGACAGTGGTCACATGCTCGCTCTCATGTCAGTGTGTGGGAACTCTCCTAGCCAGATAGGACTGCGGAGGACATCATTATCTCTGCAGTTAATTGGTGGGTGGGCAGTTTAAAAAGTATCAATAGGCGCTACTATTGTGTCTCTGGTCCTCAGGGCCCCTGTAACCCGTTGGGGCCCGATACGGGTGCCCCATTTGCCCCAAACTGTCACCGGGCCTGGTCACACAGTGTCAGAGGTGTCTAGAGTTTGTAATTCTCATTTCTCCTTTCATGTTAGCTGTTTTCTGACTGCTGATTAACAATCCACCTCTAGGACTTGTTCTGTGCTTTCCCCAAAAAACTTTGGGCCTAATTCAGACCTGACCGCAGCAGCAAATTTGTTAGCTAATGGGCAAAACCATGTGCACTGCATGGGGGGGGGGCAGGGAGACATCGGCGTTTCTATAATGGGTGCGGTGCACACGGGCCCCTGGGTCCAGGGGGGGCCCACACTGCACCCATTGCACCCATTTTAATACTTACCTTTCTGGAGTCCAGTGCCGGGAGCTGCAATCGCGTCCGAAATCGCAGCCAAAATGGCTGCCGCACATGCGCGGTAACCAAATTGGTCTCCGGATCATGGCGGGCGCCATATTTCCGGAGACCTGTGCATGCGCAGTAGACACCGGCACATTGCCGGAGTCTACAGCGCCGTGCAGAGGAGGGGGCCCACCCGGAGGTGCACACGAGCCCCCTCCTCTGTAGAAACGCCTCTGCAGAGAGAGAGTTAGATTTGGGTGGGGTGTGTTCAAACTGAAATCTAAATTGCAGTGTAAAAATAAAGCAGCCAGTATTTACCCTGCACAGAAACAAAATAACCCACGCAGATCTAACTCTCTCTGCACATGTTACATCTGCCACACCTACACTGCACATGGTTTTGCCCAGTAGCTAACAAATTTGCTGATGCGATCAGATCTGTATTAGGCCCCTTGTCCTGTGTTCCCTAACCAACAGATGTACAGTGGAGAGTGGATTCCAACAGACTTTACTGATTGGTGACTAAACAAACAGGTTCTGCAAATTTGTCATTAGAATGTATTACTGTGGTGGACTGTCAGTGCCTGAGGCAACAGGTCAGGGGTGTATATTATTAAGTGGTCACATCTGCCTTTGTACATTATTATTACTACTGTATTATTTTTGTCCTTTATTTATATAGCGCCACAAGGGGTCCGCACATTGGCACATCTATAATGGATGCAAAGTGTGCGGTCAGGGACGTTTTAAGAGAGGAGGGGGCCAGAGCGCAGACTCCGGCACTGTGCTGGAGTCTTCTGCGCATGCGCAGGTCTCCTGAAACACAGCACCCGACATGGTCCGGAGATTAATTAATTATCAACTGCCCATGTGCGGTGGCCATTTTGGATGTGATTTTTTTCCCCACAGCTGCTGTGGCTGAAGCTCCCATCGCGGGAGTCCGGAAATGTGAGTATTAAACAATATGGATGCAATGTGTGCAGTGTGGTCCCCCCTCCCCCCCCCCCCCCGGGCCTAGGGGCCCGTGTGCACCGCACACATTGCACCCAAGATAGAAACACCTATGTGTGCGGTGCATACATACCCCTCAGTAGGGGGGCCACACTGCACAGCTTGCACCCATCAAATAATACTTACCCCGTTGTTGCCCTGTGGCGAGCAGCACTGCAGACACTGGGAAAATGGCAAGGTGGACATTTTCCTGGTGATTTGTGCATGCACAATATAGACGCCCCCGGGAACAAGTACAGTACAGAACAGAGCCGGCCTTAGGCATAGGCAAACTAGGCAATTGCCTAGGGCATCTGGTATGCCTAGGGGCACAAGCAGCTTCTGCTGATTAAAATGATATGCGGCATGCCTATATTGTGTGTGCAGCATTTTCTTATGCAGATACAGCCACAGTCGCACACAATATATAGGCATGCTCAATATCATTTTAATCAGCAGAAGCTGCTTGTGCATCATAGCCACATAGCAATGCAAATAAGATGCATTTTCATAAAAAATAGGCACCCAACATTAGCAGAGCTGCCAGTTGACTCACGCCAGGAACTATATGTGTCATTATTTGTATAAGGGCATTAATAATGTGTAACATATGTGTAAGGGGCACTGTGTGTGACATTATGTGTATAAGGGCACTAATAATGTGCGGCATATGTGTAAGGGACATTATGTGTGTCATTATTATGTGTATAAGGGCATTAACAATGTGCGGCATATGTGTAAGGGAAATGATGTGTATAAGGGTTGGCATAATGTGTAAGGCGCACTATGTTTATAAGGACATTAATAATGTGTGTAATATGTGTAAGGGGCATTACTGTGTGGTATTATGTGTATAAATGCATTACCAATGTGTGGTATTATGTATATAAGGTACTCTACTGTGTGGCGTAACGTATAGAAAAGGCACTACTGTGTAGTCTAATGTGAATAAGTAGCAATATGGTGTGGTGTAATGTGAATAAGTAGCAATATGGTGTGGTGTAATGAGAATAAAGAGCAATATGGTGTGGTGTAATGTGAATAAAGAGCAATTCAGCATGATGTTATGTTAATGAAGGGCACTACTGTGAGAAGTAACGTATATAAGGTAAATTGGTACTACTGTGTGATGTAATGTGAATAAGGGACACTATCGTATGATAAATTGTGAATAAAGTTGCACTACTAGGCCTAATTCAGATATGGTTGGAGTTGATAACACTGCATAGCGCTGTATGATAATACAGCGGGAGGTGTCTATTACAAGCAGTTGCCTCCTGCTGCAACAGTGAGCCGACCTGCATCCTAGGGTGCAGAATCGGATCAGTGACACCCATTGTGCCATGCAAGTTGCCCGTCGCAGAGGCCAGGAAATCTCCATCCTACGACGGGGATACCTGGCCTCTTTTCACAAACGACAGTCGTCGCCGCCCCCTCCCCTTCCCCCAGATGGCAGCAACCATTGACAGTCTGCTGTCAACCTGCATCCTGTGTTGCAGGACCAGTTTGCGCACTCCTGTGCATGCATCCTGTGCATGCGCACAGTACAGATAATCGGTGCTTTCGGCACAAGGCGCAGCTCCAACTGCATCTGAATTAGGCCCATCATCTGCAAAGCTTTTAAGTGAATTGCCTCCAATATTACTATTCTTTATTGTAATGTTGCCTGTGCCCCAGCAATTTGCCATGTCCAACCCTATGGGGGTCATTCCGAGTTGATCGTAGCTGTGCTAAATTTTCCTGACATGCGGGGGGACGCACAGGGCTTGTCCACCCCGCATGTCAGTGCCGCCCCCCCCCCCCCGCAGAAGTGCAAAGGCATCGCACAGCGGCGATGCCTTTGCACTTCAGGAGTAGCTCCCGACCAGCGCAGCTTTAGCGTGCTGGCCGGGAGCTACTCCTCGCTCCCCGTCTCGCAGCGGCTGCGTATGACATCACGCAGCTGCTGCGGCCCGCCCCCCATTCGGTCTGGCCACGCCTGCGTTGGCCGGACCGTGCCTACGAAACGGCGGCCAAACACTGCCGTTTCGCCCCCTCCGCGCCCATCGATCACCTCTGCCTGTCAATCAGGCAGAGGCGATCGCTGTCCTGCTACGGCCTTCGGCCGTCCGGCAGGCGCACTATGGCGCCGGCGCATGCGCAGCAGGGACCCGTTCGCTCTGCTGCGTTAAAACACAGCGAGCGCACGGGTCAGAATGACCCCCTATATCTCCAGGGAGGAGATATAATATGATATTATAACTCATGTTGGCCATAGAGGTAATGAGAATTGGAATGACATGTACAGTACAGCACAGTACAGATGCTTATATACTGGCTTATACACAGTGGATATGAGTCTATTTTCTTGACAGGAAAAACACACTGTTCAGTATGAACGCCAAGTCCCTAATCTGACTTAAGCCACATGGTACATGGCACAAACCCATTAAAAACTGCAGCATTTCCTGGGAAGGCTCTGACAGGCGTAGTGTGATGTAATGCAATATTTACATGGTAATGTAATGCAATATAAGATACTATTTTAATTTAAACCACATTCCATTCCAAATGTTCTAACAACTTGCATACATACTTAGAGGCACAAATCAAAGACAGCTACTCATGGCTGACCATTGTAATCAATTGACAGGAACTTCAATAAAGCTGGACAGAATGGTGTAACCCATCGATCCCCATCCTTACACGGCTACACACATACCCTCCATTCCTGTACTATGCCTGTTTCCTATCCTTCCTACCTCTGCTCTCTATGCTCTATTAGAAATGTTATTACACTGATATGTGTAGCCCTCTGTCTTTGTCACCCCCAGTGCATAGGTTAGTCATACTCATTCTGCTATATGTTGTCATTGGTGCTGGCTAGCTCTTGGATGTAGGCATAGGTGGCCAGAGGGTTCCCTCTCACACAGTGCTTATAGAAACTTTTATATATTATTATTATTATTATTATTATTATTATTATTATTATTATTATTATTATCATTTATTTATATGGCGCCACAAGGGTTCCGCAGCGCCCAATTACATAGTACATATGCACATAATCAAAACAGTGACTTACAGTTGAAATCAATTTTGGACAAGTACAGGGTAACTAAGCATAACTACACCAGTAAATGACAGAGATAAGTTCCAGGTGGCCCAAAAACTGTGATTTGGGCAGTTGAGAATTATTAAAGAAGAAAAGGGTGAGCACATGAGGGAAGAGGGCCCTACTCGTGAGAGCTTACATTCTAGGGGAGATGACAGTGGTGCAGTGCAGGTGCCACAGTAAAATGGGTGACAGACCATCCCTCATTCTCAAACAATGTATATTTATTTTACTCTTTGTACAGTTTGTAGTTCAGTACTAGCTACTTTTTCTCTGGTGCCCAGACAGGGATTGTACAGGTTTGGTCAGTACCTATCCGCAATATAAAAAGCAATTTATAATCTTGATTTTTGCCCAGAAACTCTTTGTTATAAAGTATATTAAACATAGATGGACTCTCCATTTACAGCTTCTCTCCATTATCATAGACCAGAATCTGTGAGTTTTCTGGACTCAGAACAGGACCTGAAGTTTATATATGGTTGGAGGCCGTATGGAGAAAACTTAGAGGTTTCATGAGGTTTCTCCTCCTAGGTAAATTGGAAGTTGTTTATTGATACTGGCAGGCACAAGAAGAGCTCTGAATAAGCACAATAATACAGTCGCTGATTACCAGTAAGGAATACGGGGCATACACAGATATCAACTGTCAGGATCCCGGCTTCCAGAATCCCAACACCCATCAGAACACTGACGTTGGAATCCAGAACAGGTCAGGTCAGGTTCCCGGCCTGGAATTCTGAAGGTAAGTATAAGGTTTGGCTGCGGGGGGTGGGGATTGGGGGTGTGTGGTTAGGTTTAAGCATAGGTAATGGAGGTTTAGGGTTAGGTGGGATGGGGAGTTTGATTACTTACCTTCTCCTGTCGGGCTTGTGACCACTGGGATGCCGGCATCCTGTCCGCCAGGCTCGCTTACTGATCCCGCACAGAGTACCCGGTGCAGACCTAGCATAGAGGGACTCTGAAGATACTTGTGGATATGACAGCTAGAAGCCGGAACACAGGAGACAATGTAGATTTATGTATAAGGGTTTACACAGCAACACATAGTATACTGGAAACTGCGATGAGTACCAAACAATAATGACTGATGCTGAGAGTACACAGGAGCACACTGTAAACTGGGAGGGGCACCCAGCAATGGTGAGTGGTGCTGTTAGTAATACCGAAGCACACTGAAAACTGGGAGGGGCACCCAGCAATGGTGAGTGGTGCTGTTAGTAATACCGGAGCACACTGAAAACTGTGAAGAGTGCCCAGTAGTAGGGACTGACACTGAGAGAATGACAACAGCAGATGGAGCACACTGGACTGCGGAACTAACTCTGGAACAACTGCACACAGGAAGCAAGTAAGCAGACTACAGCAGAAGTTGTTCTTGCAAAGGACCATGGCCAGAGAGAGACTTATATAGGTCACAGGAGTCATGTACAGGGAATCAGGTCTGAGATTGGTTGAGTAGCAGTCAGCTGACTCCAGGCAAGATGGCAGCACCCATGTCCCATTGGTGGTGGCTCCACATGGGGAAACAAGGCCTTTGACAGCAATACTGCATGGGACACATCCTGAGAGCCTGGGAGAGAGCTGTAACGCTATGTAGCGCCAGCACTGGCGTGCGCACGGGGGGGCACCCCCTAATGTTCGGTACCCCCCTACACACACGCCTACTGCTGTTGCCGCCAATTCTCGTCTCTGATGCTGAAGGGAGGAGAGCGCAGCTCGCGTCTCTCCTGACCCTCCCTGTGTCGTGTCCCCATCTCCGGCAGTCAATTAAAATGCCTCTCGGCTGTCAGCCAATCAGAGCTCGTGGACCGGCTCTTAATTGGCTGCCAGCCCGTGACCTTTGATTGGCTGACAGCCAGGGACACAGTGAGTGAGGCACAGGAGAGACGTGCACTGTGCTCTCCTCCCCTCAGCGTCAGAGATGAGAATGGTCGGCAGCAGAGGAGGGTGAGCACAAATGGGGGCATTTGTGTATCTGGCACCACTGGGGGCATATATGTATCTGGCACTGCTGGGGGCATATGTATCTGGCACCGTTGGGGGCATATGTATCTGGCACCACTGGGGGGCATATGTGTATCTCGCACCACTGGGAGCATTGTGTAAGGGGTACCACTGGAGGCATATGTGTATCTGGCACCACTGGGGGCATATGTGTATCTAGCACCACTGGGGGCATATATGTATCTGTTATCATTGGGGGCATATGTGTATCTGGCACCAATGGGAGCATATGTATCTGGCACCACTGGGGGCATATATGTACCTGGCTCCACTGGGGACATATGTATCTGGCTCCACTGGGGGCATATGTATCTGGCACCACTGGGGGCATATGTATCTGGCACCACTGGGGGCATATATGTATCTGGCACCACTGGGGGCATATATGTATCTGGCACCGCTGGGGGCATATATGTATCTGGCACTGCTGGGGGCATATGTGTATCTGGCACCACTAGGAGCATCATGTAAGGGGCACCGCTGGGGGCATATGTGTATCTGGCACCACTGGGGGCATATATACGTATCTGGCACTGCTGGCAGTATATGTGTATCTGGCACCACTGGGGGCATTTGTGGATCTGGCACTGCTGGGGCATTTGTGTATCTGGCACCACTGGGGTTATATGTGTATCTCACACCACTGGGAGCATTGAGTAAGGGGCACAGCTGGGGGCATATGTGTATCTGGCACAGCCAGAGGCATTTGTGTGACTGGCACCGCCTGGGGCATTTGTGTATCTGGCCCCGCTGGGGGCATATGTGTATTTGGCACTATGGTGGCAAATGTTTATCTGGCACCACTGGGGGCATATGTGTATATGGCACCACTGGGGGCATTGAGTAATGGGCACCACTGGGGGCATATGTGTATCTGGCACCACTGGGGGCATATGTGTATCAGCATGTGCCTGTCAGCGTAGTGTCCAGAGCATGGAGGCGCGGGATGCAGTCAGTTTACCTCCAATCAAAATCCCGACACCAATTGACCGATGGTCAAAATCCAGACGAGGTCAAAATTCCCGACATGGACAAAATACAGACAAGATCAAAATACCGACATGTAAAATGCCGACAGGTCAAAATACCGACATGAGTTTTTCATGATTTTTTTTATTGAAACCGACTTGTTCATACTTTACCATCCCAGTGGACCTGGAGGGGGAATATAATAGTGTGCCGAGCATAGCGAGCGCAGCGAGCCATGCAAGGGGACGCGGTACACTTTATATGGTGTCCATGTTGACTTATGTCGACATACACACAAAAAACAACAAGAAAACGTGTGTTGGTATTTTGACCTGTCGGCATTTTACATGTCGGTATTTTGACCTTGTCGGTATTTTAAATGTCGGTATTTTGTCCATGTCGGGATTTTGACCTTGTCGGGATTTTGACCATCGGTCAATTGGTGTCGGGATTTTGACCATCGGTCAATTGGTGTCGGGATTTTGAACGTCGGGATTTTAATTGGAGGTATTTCATACCGATCCCGGAGGCGCTACCAGGAGACAGGCCAGTACATCAGGAGACGTAGAGGAGGCCGTAGGAGGGCAACAACCCAGCAGCAGGACCGCTACCTCCGCCTTTGTGCAAGGAGGAACAGGAGGAGCACTGCCAGAGCCCTCCAAAATGACCTCCAGCAAGCCACAAATGTGCATGTGTCTACTCAAACGATCAAAAACAGACTCAATGAGGGTGGTATGAGGGCCCGACGTCCACAGGTGGGGGTTGTGCTTACAGCCCAACACCGTGCAGGACGTTTGGCATTTGCCAGAGAACACCAAGATTGGCAAATTCGCCACTGGCGCCCTGTGCTCTTCACAGATGAAAGCAGGTTCTCACTGAGCACGTGACAGAGTCTGGAGACGCCAAGGAGAACGTTCTGCTGCCTGCAACATCCTTCAGCATGACCGGTTTGGCAGTGGGTCAGTAATGGTGTGGGGTGGCATTTCTTTGGGGGGCCGCACAGCCCTCCATGTGCTCGCCAGAGGTAGCCTGACTGCCATTAGGTACCGAGATGAGATCCTCAGACCCCTTGTGAGACCATATGCTGGTGCGGTTGGCCCTGAGTTCCTCCTAATGCAAGACAATGCTAGACCTCATGTGGCTGGAGTGTGTCAGCAGTTCCTGCAAGACGAAGGCATTGCTATGGACTGGCCCGTCCGTTCCCCAGACCTGAATCCAATTGAGCACATCTGTAACATCATGTCTCGCTCCATCCACCAACGCCACGTTGCACCACAGACTGTCCAGGAGTTGGCGGATGCTTTAGTCCAGGTCTGGGAGGAGATCCCTCAGGAGCAGTGGCGGAACTGTGGGAGGCAGTGGAGTTGGCTGCCGCCGGGCTTCTGACCGCAAGGGGGCACATCTCCTCCACTGTCTCCCGCTGCCTGAGGACCGCGCTGCTATTGCAGACGGAGGAGCTGTGTCAGTGACACGGAAGCTGCCTCCTGTATATACAGAGAGCTGGCACTGGCTGCAGCTAGGGGGAGCTCCAGAGCGCAGCTCCTCCCGGGCCCTTCTAGTTAAGTAAGCCAGCCGAGTGAAGCTCTCTGCTCCTCTGTGCTCTGTCAGCCTGATGATAGCCAAAGGTAGGCACGGTTGATTCTATTTCGGAGTGGGAGAAGGGACCTTCTGACGTATCTAGGGGAGGAGACACGTCACCAGGGGGAGGAGCTACGGGCGAACAGGGTACCCGAAAAGTACCCTCGCGGGCTTGCTTCGCTCGCCACACTTCGGGCTCGGTGGCTCGCTTCGCTCGCCACCTGATTACTAAAGGTAATAGTTGGTGGCGTGGATAGTAGAGGAACTATCCCGCTGTGTGTGTGTGTGTGTGTAAGTGAGAGGCATGTGTGTGTGTGTGTGTGTGTGTGTGTGTGTGTGTGTGTGTAAGTGGGAGGCATGTGTATGTAAGTGAGAGGCATGTGTGTGTGTGTAAGTGAGAGGCATGTGTATGTAAGTGAGAGGCATGTGTGTGTGAGAGGCATGCGTATGTAAGTGAGAGGCATGTGTGTGTGAGAGGCATGTGTGTGTGTAAGTGAGAGACACGTGTGTGAGAGGTGTGTGTGTGTGTGTGTGTGTGTGTGTGTAAGTGAGAGGTATGTGTGTGACAGGAAAGGATTAAAGGAGGCATTTGAGCAATTCTACAGGACTATGTACAGAGCACACACCTGGTCTGGGCACAAGCTACCTTAGAAATATATGGAGGGGTGTCCGTGCTGAATGTGTGTGTGTGTGGGTGTGAGAGGCATGTGTATGTGTTTAAGTGAAAGTGGCGTGAGTGTGTTTTTAAGCGAAGGAGGCATGTGTGTGTGTGTGTGTGTGTGTGTGTGTGTGTGTGTGTGTGTGTGTGAAAGCGGCGTGTGTGTTTTTAAGTGAAGGAGGCATGTGTGTGTGTGTGTGTGTGTGTGTGTGTGTGTGTGTGTGTGTGTGAAAGTGGCGTGTGTGTTTAAGTGAAAGAGACGTGTGTGTGTGTGTGTGTGTGTGTGTGTGTGTGTGTGTGTGTGTGTGTGTGAAAGCGGCGTGTGTGTTTTTAAGTGAAGGAGGCATGTGTGTGTGTGTGTGTGTGTGTGTGTGAAAGCGGCGTGTGTGTTTAAGTGAAAGAGACGTGTGTGTGTGTGTGTGTGTTTAAGTGAATGAGGCGTTTGTGTGTTTTTTTAATATATATCTAGTGTTCACGCTAGGTGTCTTTCACAGGGCGCTGCGCCCTGCCCATTTTTTAGACAGCCGAATCCCGCCCTGCCAGTTTTTGTGCACCCTGCCGCCCCGCCGTTTGCTGCCTGCCGGACCCCGCCACGCCGCCGGACCCAGCCGTGCGCCGCCGGACCCGGTAAGCACATGAGAGTCCCCCTGGGCTAAATTAACCTTGTAAGTATTTTGCAGCTGTAAACTTCAATCTCAGTGCTCTCTACCTGGTGCAATGTGCCTCAGTGCTCTCTGTCTGGTGCAATGTGCCTCAGTGCTCTCTACCTGGTGCAGTGTGCCTCAGTGCTCTCTACCTGGTGCAGTGTGCCTCAGTGCTCTCTACCTGGTGCAGTGTGCCTCAGTGCTCTCTACCTGGTGCAGTGTGCCTCAGTGCTCTCTACCTGGTGCAGTGTGCCTCAGTGCTCTCTACCTGGTGCAGTGTGCCTCAGTGCTCTCTACCTGGTGCAGTGTGCTTCAGTGCTCTCTACCTGGTGCAGTGTGCCTCAGTGCGCTCTACCTGGTGCAGTGTGCCTCAGTGCTCTCTACCTGGTGCAGTGTGCCTCAGTGCTCTCTACCTGGTGCAGTGTGCCTCAGTGCTCTCTACCTGGTGCAGTGTGCCTCAGTGCTCTGCCTGGCGCAATGTGTATAACGTGCTCTATCTGGCGCAATATGTATAACGTGCTCTACCTGTCGCAGTGTGTATAGGAGGTTCTACCTGGTGCAATGTGTATTAGGTGCACTACCGTGTGGTGTAATGTGAATTGCCACTATTATGTGGCCACGCCCCTTCCCCATGAAACAACGCCCCTAGATTTTTGCTGCGCGCCTATGGCGCGCACTGTCCATGTTTTGGCCTATAGGAATGGGAGCACCAAGCATTATAGTATGTACCTAAGTTTGCCCATCTAACTTAAAAATGTGCCCTCCCGAATGGAAAAATGTGCCCTCCCCGTGATCAGCACCCTGCCCTAAAAAAATCCTAGAGTGAACACTAATTATATCGGCACACCGCTGCGCCAAAGCATCTCCATCGAGACCTGCTGGCGAATGAGGGAGCACTGTAGGTGTACTATAATGGTATGCTGGTGTCTGTTTTATTGTAATGACTGACTTGGAGTGCGTCCACTTTGTATGTGTATCTATATTACTATTGGGAAAGGTACCTGAGCACGCTGCTACTGTTCACCCTTAGTGCCGGATAGCTACATATGGTATGTGTGTGTATATGTAGGGGGGCACCAACATTTATCATGTCTCCGGGCGACTGGGACGAACTTACGCCACTGCTCAGGAGACCATCCGCCACCTCATCAGGAGCATGCCCAGGCGTTGTAGGGAGGTCATACAGGCACGTGGAGGCCACACACACATTACTGAGCCTCATTTTGACTTGTTTTAAGGACATCACATCAAAGTTGGATCAGCCTGTAGTGTGTTTTTCCACTTTAATTTTGAGTGTGACTCCATATCCAGACCTCCATGGTTAATAAATTTGATTTCCATTGATAATTTTTGTGTGATTTTGTTGTCAGCACATTCAGCTATGTAAAGAACAAAGTATTTAATAAGAATATTTCATTCATTCAGATCTAGGATGTGTTGTTTTAGTGTTCCCTTTATTTTTTGGAGCAGTGTGTGTGTGTGTGTGTGTGTGTGTGTGTGTGTGTGTGTGTGTGTGTGTGTGTGTGTGTGTGTGTGTATGTATGTATATATATATATATATATATATATATATATATATATATATATATAATGTCCAAGTGGTCGGCACTCCTGATTAAATGAATATAATCCTAGCAGGTAGTTAAATCATAGGTCATGACCGATAGGCGAATCAGTGCTCTATTTTAGTGACAGAAGGGGTAGCAAATAATTGCAGTACCAGGGTGTTCCTTGGTGGTCTCCCATCCAAGTACTTAAACCGGCCCTCCACTGCTTGGCTTCCAAGATCAGATGAGATTGGGCATCTCCAGTGGGGTATGACCGCAGACCTTATGCTCACCCTAGTCACACTGTGTCCTAATTGGGCACAGGTAAGAGCCAATTTGCGATATTGTGTAGACCACAAGTGTCTAGGCAGCTGATGAAAAAGAATCAAAAGTTGTTTCTCAATAACACAAAATTATAACACAAAAATCAGGTACCCATCTAAATATTCACGGCAAAAGTAGTCGCAAGTACAAGTAGAAGAAACATCTATTCTGCACAGATAATTAAGAATATATAGAACGACTAATTCTAAATTATGCAGAGAGGGAGGCCTCCAAATTTGGACTCCAAAACCTCAAAATAGATGTATCCCACATGGATTATGCAGTAAGGTATATCATAAATGGTGATATTTCCAGCTCTAATGCCCCACCATGAATCACCTTTAGGCAGCGGGGAAACAACACTACAGAAAATGTGCCATATATATCATCAATTGGGTGTTTTTAAAAGAGCATGGATTTCTGCATAACACACAGAAAAAACATTTATGTGTTAGGTAGGTTCCCAAAATGGATGTATCACACACACACTATGGATTATGCAGTAAGATATATCTTTAAACAGTGATATCTCCGACTCTAATGCCTCACCATAAATCACCTTCAGGCAGCGGGGGAACAACACAACAGTAAATATGCCACATATATAGTCAATTGGGTGTTTTCAAAAGAGCATGGATTTCTGCATTACACACAGAAAAAAACATTTATGTGTTTGATAGGCTCCCAAAGATAGTTGATGCATCAACATCCGTGATTTTGGTAGCAAATATGCACTTGTTTACTTACTGTTGGTATTTTATCTGTTGCTCATACATATGCATATAATGAAATATTCTCTGTGCCCCGTGGGTATAGATTTATCATGCACAGAGAAACAAATGCTTATGTCAAGATATTACCTAATCCGTATGTGCAGTCATTTTGTTTTATCCTACTTGTGTAAACGAGATGTTAGGGGAAAACCTGGTGGATAGTGCTGGCCGCGTCTGCCCGCGTGTTTGCCCGCTGCTGTACTCCGGCCGCACTGTTCTTCCTGTTATGCTGGTTCCCGTAGCGACGAACTTTGCCGTGATCGGCTGGTAGCGGTCACGTGTGCGCACCACGTGACCGTGAGGTTGTGGCCTCTCTTCCTTCTTCCTGACGTACGTTTCGCAATATTGCTTGGTCACAGGGCGTCAGTGGATTCTGACCCTTGATTGTTCTTATAGCAGTAGTCCTGTTTGCTGATTGGTTCTCCACAGGGGATTGATAAGTATTCTGACCTGTCATATTGTTTATCGGTCAGTTGGTTCTCATTGGTAGATATGTCATGAGTGACGGTAGAGAGGACCAATCAGTGTTTATTCAGGGACGATCACAAGAATTAATTGTAAAAAAGAGCTGATAAGACTGGTTGGGTATAATACTGACATACGAAATAAGGGAATAGTACAAATTAAAACGTAAGGATATAAATATTAATATAAATGTGACTTTGGATAATCAATTTAATGAATTATTAAGATCTATTGTTTGGGTAAGTATACTGATTCTATGTACAGAAAATGAATATATTTTTAACTAGGGAAAAAGTAAATTTATTATATGTGTGTATATGTGATACACACACACAATTTGGATATTTAAAAACCATTTATTAATAGTGTGTGATAGTGACTGTTGTTAATAGACTATAGTGTATTATATAATGATGTGCAATAAATAAATTATTTATAATATTATATGAATATAAATATGATATAAGATTAATAAAATGATAATAATAATATTCCTATATAAAATAAAATAAAATAAATAAAGTTGATTGTGCTACATTGTTGTAAGGGCATTGTGATAAGTTGTTGATCGCATGGAGACCATGTATATATACATCCACTATTTCTTATGTATGTACATGTGCATGGAATATAGTGAAGCTATAATAATGTGAGCTCATGGTGCTAAATTATGTAACGATGAAGGATAGGGATTAGATTGTATGTGACGGAAAGATGGGGAGGAAAAAGTTAATTAAAGGGATAATATTGGAGATATATGGTCATAAATAATAAATTATTAGTGCACTAAAAAGACCGCAAATTAGTGTAGTGATATCTATTGATTGTGAAGCAAGTGATTGAATAAAAATATTGAAAACTTGGAGGGGGGGAGGGAGGGAGGGGGGGGAGGAAAGGGGGGGAAAAAAGGGAGGAAGGGGGGGGGAAGGGAAATAAAAGAAAAACAATTATTATGAAAGATGTCTGAACAGTCAGATTATTGTTTCAATTTAAAAAGACCCCATAGTTGATGTTTTCGTTCATACCAAAAGGGTGGATAGTTCCTAGTTTAAAAATCCATTCACATTCTTTCCTCAGTAGAGTGTCTGTCAAACTACCCCCACGGATTCCAAGTTTGATTTTTTCGAGTCCGAAGACCCTGAGTTCTTCCCATCTATTATCATGGTGTTGGTAAAAGTGGCGAGCTACTGTAGTAAGTGGTTTCATCCTTGTTTTGTCAGAGGTAGCATTGCGTATAGTCCCAATGTGTTCTAGGACACGTTGTTTCAGTGGGCGAGTGGTAATGCCCACATATTTTTTGTCACAGCTGCATTTGATGCAGTAGATGACACCCTCAGTTAGACAGTTCATATAATCTTTGATTTTAAATTCTGTCCCATACTTGTCCTTTACTTCCTTCACCGTTTCAATGTGTCTGCAAGCTTTGCATTTACCACAGGGGTATGTTCCTGTTGTAATGCTTTTCTTGGAGAGTGTTCTTTGAAAGTGGCTTTGTACCAATTGATCTTTCAAGTTTCTAGACCTCCGCCAGCTCATGGAGACACGTGAGCCGAGTTTTTCTGATAAATCTGGGTCAGCATGTAATACATGCCAATGTTTCTGTATTGCTGCACTTACCTCCTTCCATTCTTGGCAATAGTTGCCCACAAATCTAATGATGTTTGTATTGTGTGCTGTCTCTTTCTTCTTAAAAATGAAGTTCGTCGCTACGGGAACCAGCATAACAGGAAGAACAGTGCGGCCGGAGTACAGCAGCGGGCAAACACGCGGGCAGACGCGGCCAGCACTATCCACCAGGTTTTCCCCTAACATCTCGTTTACACAAGTAGGATAAAACAAAATGACTGCACATACGGATTAGGTAATATCTTGACATAAGCATTTGTTTCTCTGTGCATGATAAATCTATACCCACGGGGCACAGAGAATATTTCATTATATGCATATGTATGAGCAACAGATAAAATACCAACAGTAAGTAAACAAGTGCATATTTGCTACCAAAATCACGGATGTTGATGCATCAACTATCTTTGGGAGCCTATCAAACACATAAATGTTTTTTTCTGTGTGTAATGCAGAAATCCATGCTCTTTTGAAAACACCCAATTGACTATATATGTGGCATATTTACTGTTGTGTTGTTCCCCCGCTGCCTGAAGGTGATTTATGGTGAGGCATTAGAGTCGGAGATATCACTGTTTAAAGATATATCTTACTGCATAATCCATAGTGTGTGTGTGATACATCCATTTTGGGAACCTACCTAACACATAAATGTTTTTTCTGTGTGTTATGCAGAAATCCATGCTCTTTTAAAAACACCCAATTGATGATATATATGGCACATTTTCTGTAGTGTTGTTTCCCCGCTGCCTAAAGGTGATTCATGGTGGGGCATTAGAGCTGGAAATATCACCATTTATGATATACCTTACTGCATAATCCATGTGGGATACATCTATTTTGAGGTTTTGGAGTCCAAATTTGGAGGCCTCCCTCTCTGCATAATTTAGAATTAGTCGTTCTATATATTCTTAATTATCTGTGCAGAATAGATGTTTCTTCTACTTGTACTTGCGACTACTTTTGCCGTGAATATTTAGATGGGTACCTGATTTTTGTGTTATAATTTTGTGTTATTGAGAAACAACTTTTGATTCTTTTTCATCAGCTGCCTAGACACTTGTGGTCTACACAATATCGCAAATTGGCTCTTACCTGTGCCCAATTAGGACACAGTGTGACTAGGGTGAGCATAAGGTCTGCGGTCATACCCCACTGGAGATGCCCAATCTCATCTGATCTTGGAAGCCAAGCAGTGGAGGGCCGGTTTAAGTACTTGGATGGGAGACCACCAAGGAACACCCTGGTACTGCAATTATTTGCTACCCCTTCTGTCACTAAAATAGAGCACTGATTCGCCTATCGGTCATGACCTATGATTTAACTACCTGCTAGGATTCAATTCCCAGTTGGGATATACAGCAGTTTTCAAATGATGGTCATATATATATACATTGAACAAACAATTTTTTGACCACAAGGTGTCCCATAGTTGGTGTGTTTGTGTTTTTGTTTCACAAAATCACAGAGTTACCCATCTCGGCCTATATTAGGTATTTGTACCTCAAAAGCTACGAACATTTTCTTTATATTTTCGCAATGTCACCATTCAGACAAATATTGGCGCTCATTGAACTCCTCAGTAATTAACTTATTAACGAAAATTATTAAAGTATTGTATTTTAGTCAGTTATTGTGACAATCAGTCATACAATATTATCTGTATATGAGTGCTTCCCAAAAAGAGTCTTCTTTCTTCTCTTTTTTTTTTTTGTGTTTACAATGTATATTTGACTCGTGGGAGCACCGCTGATGGGCAGTTTTTCCGACACACAAAAACAAGGAGTGTATTACCTTATGTGTCTGCTTCCCAAAGTGAGGATTTAAACCTTGAATTTAATTATCAGCTAATTACAGATAGTTTATCATTTTCACATATACACCTACTACACCAGTGCGGTTTCCAATCCTTTTGCTTTTCAAATACCTGTATTTGTGACTGGTTCCCAGTCTTCTCGGAAATACCTGCACGGTAATATAAAGGTAACGGATATTCCTCCTTTAGGAATCTCTGTTCCTTAATTTCACTTTTTTTCGGAGTTCTCTCATATAATATGAGTTTTAATCTCAAACAAGAGCTGAGTTCAAGACGTAAAAATAAGGATAATTTAGACGACATCTTCCCGAGCGAAATAACTGATAATGAACCCCATATCAGCTGGGAAACTGACTTTCATAAACTAAATGTATTGTTACGAAAACAAATTCGGACCACTTGGGATCTTACAACCCTAGAAAACTACATTAAAAACAAAATATCTCCTAGAGGCCTCCGTCCAAGAATTTTTCCGGCCTTTGATTTAGCGAGTGAGAACCTAAAGAAGGAATGGGAAAATACTCTCCTCAAATGTTCTAGTGATTTAATGAACATTTTAACGAAACATAATAATCTGATATTGGAGGAATGCGAGCGTGATCTGGAAGAACTAGGTAAGAAATTAGAAACTTGGGAAAAAGACTTACAATTTCAGAAGTGTTTTGAGCATAACAAACAAGAATTACAGGCATACGAACAGTCCATTATTGACCGGAAACGAACCAAGTACGCCAGAGATAAAAAGGATTTTGCTTCTGGAAGAGTCTTCAAATGGCAAAGGGCCACCTGGAAAAGAAATACAGCTAAATATACAGGTGACTATTCATCCTCAGAAGCAGAAACATCAGGAACAGAAGACACTGTAGACTACATACCCGAAAAACATCAGAGTTCCAGAGGACAGGCAAGCATCAATCAATACAATCCTTCCCCATCTACTTCATCGTCTTTTTTAGGGGACCCCCGATCCGGGAGGACACGGGGAAGACAAAGAGGAGGAAGACGAGGAGGGGGCGGAAGAGGAAGAAGAGGACAACAACAATGGGATTTCTCACCCCCTCTGACCCGAAACACCCAGAGGAGATGACAACCACCAATCTGCTGACCATTGGGGAAAATAAACAACATGACAACAAACTCAAAATTATTAATCTTTCTGAGCACTCACTCACAGACTCACAGAAATCCATACTGAGTAAAGGCCTGACATTTTCTCCCACGGGGCACTTTGAAAGGTTCAGATGGGAAAAAGACTTGAAACTATTCGGGAGGAAATTATTATTGACAAAACTTTATAGCAATAAAACAACTCCCATTACAACAAGGGGAGAAACCTCCGATACGGAGGAATTTATAACCTCGGAGATAGAGGAGTCCGCAACCTTAGATCTTCAAGCGATGGAGGAAGAGGCACTAGCTGCATTGCATGAACTAGAACAAGACCAATATGTGCCAAACTATATGGATCACAGACCTCCTATTAGACCTGCTATTAAGAAGAAATCTACATATTTCCCACCTGAACACATATGCCCGGAAGTTCAGGTATTTCAGAAATTGGTGGCAAAGGAATTTGATTTAATCCATACCAATAAGAAATATCCCCGTCAATCGAATATGACGTATCAAGAAAGACAGGCCATGAGGGAGATACAAACATGGCAGGATGTCGTAATAAAGCCCTCTGATAAAGGGGGTAACATTGTGATTTGGCCTAAAAAGGACTACACTACAGAAGCATTACGACAACTGGAATCCACTGATTGTTACAAAAGGATACTTCTGAACCCCCTGGGCAACTACATATTGATCTATACTAAGATCATTACTCAGGCCCAAGAACAAGGGACGATTACAAGACAGGAATATGAATACTTACAAGTACAGAATCCAAAGATTCCTACCTACTACATGCTGCCAAAAGTCCACAAGAACATTCTTAACCCACCTGGAAGACCGATAGTATCGGGCATAGGAGGATTAACGGAAAAAGCTAGCATCTTTTTGGACTTGCACCTTAGACATCTCGTGCTGGGTCTCCCCTCATACATACAAGACACAGCAGATATACTTAGGAAACTGCATGATGTAAAACTGGAGGACAATCAATACCTAGTATCACTAGACGTAGAAGCACTCTATACCTCCATTGGCCACACGGAAGGTATAGCAGCAGTTGAATACTTTTTACACGCCGAAGGCTGGGAGGAATTTCATTTCTTTTTGATCAAACTGTTGCACTTTGTACTGCACTACAATTTCTTTGTCTTTAATGACAGATTTTACCTCCAAACGCGAGGCACAGCCATGGGGGCGGCCTGTGCGCCTACTTATGCCAACATCTTTTTAGGATGGTGGGAGAGAGAATTCGTTTTCAAAGACACCAATGATGATCTTACATCCAATATCATTATGTGGACAAGATATATAGATGATATCTTCATGATATGGGAAGGGGACCTACAACTATTACATCAGTTCATAGAGCGTCTCAATAACAACAATCTCAATCTCCGTCTAACTCATAACATCAGTCAGACGGAATTACCATTTCTGGATCTAATGATTTATAAGGACCCAGAGGGGATGATAGCTACAAGCCTGTATCGTAAAACAACAGCGACAAATACCTTGCTGCATCAGACGAGTTCACATTTTCATCCCACCATAGAAAACATACCGAAAGGAGAATTTCTGCGTCTTCGCAGGAATTGCTCAGATGATCATAACTTCAAAAAACAAAGTACAGAATTGGCCCAACGACTACGTGAAAGAGGATACAGTAATACCTCAATAAAAAAAGCATCACGGAATGCACAAATTACCTCGAGGGATAACATCATTTTTAAGAAGAAAGAGACAGCACACAATACAAACATCATTAGATTTGTGGGCAACTATTGCCAAGAATGGAAGGAGGTAAGTGCAGCAATACAGAAACATTGGCATGTATTACATGCTGACCCAGATTTATCAGAAAAACTCGGCTCACGTGTCTCCATGAGCTGGCGGAGGTCTAGAAACTTGAAAGATCAATTGGTACAAAGCCACTTTCAAAGAACACTCTCCAAGAAAAGCATTACAACAGGAACATACCCCTGTGGTAAATGCAAAGCTTGCAGACACATTGAAACGGTGAAGGAAGTAAAGGACAAGTATGGGACAGAATTTAAAATCAAAGATTATATGAACTGTCTAACTGAGGGTGTCATCTACTGCATCAAATGCAGCTGTGACAAAAAATATGTGGGCATTACCACTCGCCCACTGAAACAACGTGTCCTAGAACACATTGGGACTATACGCAATGCTACCTCTGACAAAACAAGGATGAAACCACTTACTACAGTAGCTCGCCACTTTTACCAACACCATGATAATAGATGGGAAGAACTCAGGGTCTTCGGACTCGAAAAAATCAAACTTGGAATCCGTGGGGGTAGTTTGACAGACACTCTACTGAGGAAAGAATGTGAATGGATTTTTAAACTAGGAACTATCCACCCTTTTGGTATGAACGAAAACATCAACTATGGGGTCTTTTTAAATTGAAACAATAATCTGACTGTTCAGACATCTTTCATAATAATTGTTTTTCTTTTATTTCCCTTCCCCCCCCCTTCCTCCCTTTTTTCCCCCCCTTTCCTCCCCCCCCTCCCTCCCTCCCCCCCTCCAAGTTTTCAATATTTTTATTCAATCACTTGCTTCACAATCAATAGATATCACTACACTAATTTGCGGTCTTTTTAGTGCACTAATAATTTATTATTTATGACCATATATCTCCAATATTATCCCTTTAATTAACTTTTTCCTCCCCATCTTTCCGTCACATACAATCTAATCCCTATCCTTCATCGTTACATAATTTAGCACCATGAGCTCACATTATTATAGCTTCACTATATTCCATGCACATGTACATACATAAGAAATAGTGGATGTATATATACATGGTCTCCATGCGATCAACAACTTATCACAATGCCCTTACAACAATGTAGCACAATCAACTTTATTTATTTTATTTTATTTTATATAGGAATATTATTATTATCATTTTATTAATCTTATATCATATTTATATTCATATAATATTATAAATAATTTATTTATTGCACATCATTATATAATACACTATAGTCTATTAACAACAGTCACTATCACACACTATTAATAAATGGTTTTTAAATATCCAAATTGTGTGTGTGTATCACATATACACACATATAATAAATTTACTTTTTCCCTAGTTAAAAATATATTCATTTTCTGTACATAGAATCAGTATACTTACCCAAACAATAGATCTTAATAATTCATTAAATTGATTATCCAAAGTCACATTTATATTAATATTTATATCCTTACGTTTTAATTTGTACTATTCCCTTATTTCGTATGTCAGTATTATACCCAACCAGTCTTATCAGCTCTTTTTTACAATTAATTCTTGTGATCGTCCCTGAATAAACACTGATTGGTCCTCTCTACCGTCACTCATGACATATCTACCAATGAGAACCAACTGACCGATAAACAATATGACAGGTCAGAATACTTATCAATCCCCTGTGGAGAACCAATCAGCAAACAGGACTACTGCTATAAGAACAATCAAGGGTCAGAATCCACTGACGCCCTGTGACCAAGCAATATTGCGAAACGTACGTCAGGAAGAAGGAAGAGAGGCCACAACCTCACGGTCACGTGGTGCGCACACGTGACCGCTACCAGCCGATCACGGCAAAGTTCGTCGCTACGGGAACCAGCATAACAGGAAGAACAGTGCGGCCGGAGTACAGCAGCGGGCAAACACGCGGGCAGACGCGGCCAGCACTATCCACCAGGTTTTCCCCTAACATCTCGTTTACACAAGTAGGATAAAACAAAATGACTGCACATACGGATTAGGTAATATCTTGACATAAGCATTTGTTTCTCTGTGCATGATAAATCTATACCCACGGGGCACAGAGAATATTTCATTATATGCATATGTATGAGCAACAGATAAAATACCAACAGTAAGTAAACAAGTGCATATTTGCTACCAAAATCACGGATGTTGATGCATCAACTATCTTTGGGAGCCTATCAAACACATAAATGTTTTTTTCTGTGTGTAATGCAGAAATCCATGCTCTTTTGAAAACACCCAATTGACTATATATGTGGCATATTTACTGTTGTGTTGTTCCCCCGCTGCCTGAAGGTGATTTATGGTGAGGCATTAGAGTCGGAGATATCACTGTTTAAAGATATATCTTACTGCATAATCCATAGTGTGTGTGTGATACATCCATTTTGGGAACCTACCTAACACATAAATGTTTTTTCTGTGTGTTATGCAGAAATCCATGCTCTTTTAAAAACACCCAATTGATGATATATATGGCACATTTTCTGTAGTGTTGTTTCCCCGCTGCCTAAAGGTGATTCATGGTGGGGCATTAGAGCTGGAAATATCACCATTTATGATATACCTTACTGCATAATCCATGTGGGATACATCTATTTTGAGGTTTTGGAGTCCAAATTTGGAGGCCTCCCTCTCTGCATAATTTAGAATTAGTCGTTCTATATATTCTTAATTATCTGTGCAGAATAGATGTTTCTTCTACTTGTACTTGCGACTACTTTTGCCGTGAATATTTAGATGGGTACCTGATTTTTGTGTTATAATTTTGTGTTATTGAGAAACAACTTTTGATTCTTTTTCATCAGCTGCCTAGACACTTGTGGTCTACACAATATCGCAAATTGGCTCTTACCTGTGCCCAATTAGGACACAGTGTGACTAGGGTGAGCATAAGGTCTGCGGTCATACCCCACTGGAGATGCCCAATCTCATCTGATCTTGGAAGCCAAGCAGTGGAGGGCCGGTTTAAGTACTTGGATGGGAGACCACCAAGGAACACCCTGGTACTGCAATTATTTGCTACCCCTTCTGTCACTAAAATAGAGCACTGATTCGCCTATCGGTCATGACCTATGATTTAACTACCTGCTAGGATTCAATTCCCAGTTGGGATATACAGCAGTTTTCAAATGATGGTCATATATATATACATTGAACAAACAATTTTTTGACCACAAGGTGTCCCATAGTTGGTGTGTTTGTGTTTTTGTTTCACAAAATCACAGAGTTACCCATCTCGGCCTATATTAGGTATTTGTACCTCAAAAGCTACGAACATTTTCTTTATATTTTCGCAATGTCACCATTCAGACAAATATTGGCGCTCATTGAACTCCTCAGTAATTAACTTATTAACGAAAATTATTAAAGTATTGTATTTTAGTCAGTTATTGTGACAATCAGTCATACAATATTATCTGTATATGAGTGCTTCCCAAAAAGAGTCTTCTTTCTTCTCTTTTTTTTTTTTTTTTTTTTTTTTTTTTGTGTTTACAATGTATATTTGACTCGTGGGAGCACCGCTGATGGGCAGTTTTTCCGACACACAAAAACAAGGAGTGTATTACCTTATGTGTCTGCTTCCCAAAGTGAGGATTTAAACCTTGAATTTAATTATCAGCTAATTACAGATAGTTTATCATTTTCACATATACACCTACTACACCAGTGCGGTTTCCAATCCTTTTGCTTTTCAAATAAATGAATATAATACCTGGTGCCTTCTCTTGCAGAGTTATCCACTGTATAAACACATAGAATTGAGCGGCACTCTCAGGACTTTAACAAAGAACGGGTCCTCAGCCCATCATAAGTTTGCTAACTTATGATGGGCTGAGGACCCGTTCTTTGTTAAAGTGCCGCTCAATTCTATGTGTTTATATATATATATATATATATATATATATAAAGAAATATAGAAAACCACAGCACTCGCCACCCCAGAAGCGGGGTGCAGTGTCTGCACTCACCACTCATAGGGTGGGGTGCATGCAGCCCATGGCCACCTACCCAAATATATACAAATAGAAAATTCAGCACTCACCATAGCAAGCTCACTTGACCTCACAACATCAATAAATAAATGATGGGGGTTTAGTTAGTGAATTGGCCAATGCACGGAAGCCTGCAAACCGCTCGCCAAGGTAGCCCACCTTCATGCAGGTCCTACACTATCACAACGCCTTAAAAATTAAAACCTGGCAACTGTGTCACACATAATATAACTGCACACATGCCCACTAGGTTTAATGTATACCTGCCACATATCTAGTGGCTTTTAAAGGTATACTAGTCACCTGACACTGGCTGATAAATTACTAAGGAGCAGCTGACACAGGTTTAGAACAATTGAGATTACACAGGGGTGCATGGAAAGGCCTGTGACCACGGTTAATAAGAGTTAACCAAAGATTAACCCCAAAATATGCAAAGAAATATAGAAAACCACAGCACTCGCCACCCCAGAAGCGGGGTGCAGTGTCTGCACTCACCACTCATAGGGTGGGGTGCATGCAGCCCATGGCCTCCTACCCAAATACATACAAATAGAGAATTCAGCACTCACCATAGCAAGCTCACTTGTCCTCGCAACCCCGCTTCTGGGGTGGCGAGTGCTGTGGTTTTCTATATTTCTTTGCATATTTTGGGGTTAATCTTTGGTTAACTCTTATTAACCGTGGTCACAGGCCTTTTCATGCACCCCTGTGTAATCTCAATTGTTCTAAACCTGTGTCAGCTGCTCCTTAGTAATTTATCAGCCAGTGTCAGGTGACTAGTATACCTTTAAAAGCCATAAGATTTGTGGCAGGTATACATTAAACCTAGTGCTGAATTTTCTATTTGTATATATATATATATATATAAAAAGTAGGATTTTAATACCTAACGGTAAATCCTTTTCTCTTAGTCCGTAGAGGATGCTGGGGATGCTTCAAGAACCATGGGGTATAGACGGGATCCGCAGGAGACATGGGCACACTATAAGACTTTGAATGGGTGTGAACTGGCTCCTCCCTCTATGCCCCTCCTCCAGACCCCAGTTATAGGAACTGTGCCCAGGGAGACGGACATTTCGAGGAAAAGGATTTATTTAATTATTTTAAAACTAAGGTGAGATACATACCAGTTCACACCTCAAACACGCCGTACAACATGGCATTCAACAACAACGCATGAAACGGCATGACCAACAACAGTCACAGATTGACTGAACTCAACGCAACACGAGCGTAACTATAACCAAACTGCAGATACAGCCCGCACTGGGACGGGCGCCCAGCATCCTCTACGGCAGGCATTCCCAACCGCGGTCCTCAAGGCACACCAACAGTGCAGGTTTTAGTAATATCCAGGCTTCAGCACAGATGGTTAAATCAAAATAACTGAGGTACTAATTAAGTCACCTGTGTTCAAGCCTGGATATCACTAAAACCAGGACTGTTAGTGTGCCTTGAGGACCGTGGTTGGGAAACACTGCTCTACGGACTAAGAGAAAAGGATTTACCGGTAGGTATTAAAATCCTATTTTCTCATACGTCCTAGAGGGTGCTAGGGATGCTTCAAGAACCATGGGATTTATACCAAAGCTCTAGAACGGGCGGAAGAGTGCGGATGACTCTGCAGCACCGATTGACCAAACAAGAGGTCCTCCTCAGCCAGGGTATCAAACTTGTAAAACTTCGCAAAGGTGTTTGATCCCGACCAAGTAGCAGCTCGGCAAAGCTGTAATGCCGAGACCCCTCGGGCAGCTGCCCAGGAGGAGACCACCTTTCTGGTAGAATGGGCTTTCACCGATTTCGGTAACGGCAATCCTGCCGTAGAATGAGCCTGCTGAATCGTGTTACAGATCCAGCGTGCAATAGTCTGCTTGGAAGCAGGAGCCCAAATCTTGTTGGGAGCCCACAGGACAAACAGAGCCTCTGTTTTCCTAATCTGAGCCGTTCTGGCGACATAGATTTTCAAAGCTCTGACCACATCGAGAGACTTCGATTCCACCAAGGCGTCAGTAGTCACTGGCACCACAATAGGCTGGTTTACGTGAAACGATTAAACCACTTTTGGCAGAAATTGCTGACGAGTTCTCATGCTCTATTAGCATGGTAGATTAAATAGGGGCTTTTGTGAGACAAAGCCGCCAACTCAGACACTTGCCTTGCGGACGCCAAGGCCAACAACATGACTACTTTCCAAGTAAGGAATTTTAACTCAACCTTGCGCAAAGGTTCAAACCAATGCGATTGCAGGAACTGCAACACCACAATAAAGATCCCACGGTGCCACAGGAGGCACAAATGGAGGGTGGATGTGTAGCACGCCTTTCACGAAGGTCTGAACTTCTGGAAGGGAGGCCAATTCTTTCTGAAAAAAGATCGACAAGGCCGAAATCGGAACTTTAATGGAGCCTAACTTTAGGCCCGCATCCACCCCTGCTTTCAAAAAATGGAGCAACCGCCCCAGGTGAAATTCTTCTGTAGGAGCCTTCTTGGATTCACACCAAGACACATATTTTCTCCAAATACGGTGGTAATACTTTGCCGTTACTTCTTTTCTAGCCTGAAGAAGTGTGGAATGACTTCACAGGGAATACCCTTTCGGGCTAGGATTTGCAGTTCAACCGCCACGCCGTCAAACGCAGCCGCGGTAAGTCTTGATACACGCACGGCCCCTATTGCAACAGGTCCTCCCGAAGAGGAAGAGGCCAGGGATCTTCTATGAGCAACTCCTGAAGATCTGGATACCAGGCCCTTCTTGGCCAATACGGAACAATGAGTATCACCTGAACCCTTGTTCTTCTTATAATCTTTATCACCTATGGAATGAGAGGAAGTGGAGGGAACACATATACCGACGGAAACACCCACTGTGTCACTAGGGCGTCCACCGCTATTGCTTGAGGGTCCCTTGACCTGGAACAATATCTCTGAAGTTTCTTGTTGAGGCGAGACGCCATCATGTCTACTTGAGGAACTCCCCAATGACTTGTCACTTCTGCAAAGACCTCTCGATGAAGACCCCACTCTCCTGGATGGAGATCGTGTCTGCTGAGGAAGTCTGCTTCCCAGTTGTCCACTCCTGGAATGAAGACTGCTGACAGAGCGCTGGCATGTCTTTCCGCCCAACGAAGAATCTTCGTGGCCTCGGCCATCACCGATCTGCTCCTTGTTCCGCCCTGGCGGTTTATGTATGCCACTGCTGTCACATTGTCTGACTGAATCAAGACAGGCAGACCCCGAAGGAGATGTTCTGCTTGCAGAATGCCATTGTAAATGGCCCTTAATTCCCAGAATGTTTATGTGTAGACAAGCTTCCCGGCTTGACCACTTTCCCTGAAAATTTCTTCCCTGTGTGACTGCTCCCCAGCCTCGGAGGCTTGCATCTGTGGTCACCAGGATCCAATCCTGAATCCCGAACCTGCGTCCCCCCAGAAGGTGAGAACTGTGCAGTCACCACAGAAGGGAGATTCTGGTCCTGGAAGATAGAATTATTTTCCGGTGCATGTCTAGGTGAGACCCGGACCACTTGTCCAACAGGTCCCACTGAAACACCCTGGCATGGAACCTGCCATACGGAATGGCCTCCTAGGCCGCCACCATCTTCCCCAGCAACCGAGTGCATTGAAGAACTGACACCTTTGCTGGTTTCAGAATCTGTTTTACCATGTTCTTTATTTCCAGAGCCTTTTCCACTGGAAGAAAAACTCTCTGCAATTCTGTATCCAGAATCATACCTAGGAACGACAGCCGTGTCGTCGGCTCCAACTGTGATTTTGGCAAATTTAGGAGCCAACCATGCTGTTGCAGAATCGTCAGTGAAAGGGCAACATTTTTAAGCAATTGCTCCTTGGATCTTGCCTTTATGAGGAGATCATCCAAGTACGGGATAATTGTGATTCCCTGCTTGCGCAGGAGAACCATCATTTCCGCCATTGCTTTGGTGAAAATCCTCGGAGCCGTGGACAGACCAAACGGCAACGTCTGAAATTGGTAATGACAATCCTGAACGGCAAATCTCAGGAAAGCCTGATGTGGAGGATATATGGGGACATGCAAGTAGGCATCCTTTATGTCGACCGACACCATAAAATCCCCCTCCTCCAGACTGGAGATCACTGCTCGGAGAGATTCCATCTTGAATTTGAATTTATTCAGAAAGAAATTGAGGGATTTTAGGTTCAGAATCGGTCTGACTGAGCCATCCGGCTTCGGGACCACAAACAGGCTTGAATAAAAGCCTTCCCCCTGTTGTGACGGGGGTACCCTGACAATTACTTGATTTTGACACAACTTTAGTATCGCAGCGCATACTACCTCCCTTTCTATAAGAGAAGCTGGCAAGGCCGATTTGAAAAATCGGTGAGGGGGCACGTCTTGAAACTCTAATCTGTATCCTTAGGTTACTATTTCTACTATCCAAGGATCCAGGTCCGAGTGCACCCAGACCTGACTGAAAAGTGTGAGACGTGCCCCCACCGGTGCGGACTTCCGCAGAGGAGCCCCAGCGTCATGCGGTGGATTTGATAGAAGCTGGAGAGGACTTCTGCTCTTGGGAACTTGCCACAGCCTGTGACCTTTTTCCCCTTCCTCTTCCTCTTGCAGCAAGGAAGGAGGACCCTCGTCCTTTTTTGAATTTATTGGGCCGAAAGGACTGCATCTGATAGTGAGGCGTTTTCTTCTGCTCTGCAGGAACATAAGGTAAAAATGACGACTTACCCACGGTAGCCGTAGACACCAGGTCAGTGAGGCCATCACCAAACAGGACACTACCGTTAAACGGTAGAGACTCCATAGTCTTCTTAGAGTCAGCGTCAGCATTCCATTGATGAATCCACAATGCTCCCCTTGCTGAGACTGCCATGGCATTGGCCCTTGATCCCAAAAGGCCAATATCCCTCACAGCTTCTTTTAAATATGCTGCAGCGTCCCTGATATGACCCAGAGTCAAAAGCACGCTATCCCTGTGTAGGGTATCTATCTCAGATGACAAGTTATCTGCCCACTTTTCAATAGCGCTGCTCACCCATGCCGAAGCAACGGCAGGTCTGAGTAGCGACCCTGTAGTGACATAAATGGATTTTAGAGTATTTTCCTGCTTACGATCCGCAGGATCTTTTAGGGCTGCCGTGTCAGGAGACGGAAGCGCCTCCTTTTTGGATAGACGCGATAAAGCTTTGTCTACCATGGGGGTTGACTCCCACTTTTCCCTGTCCCCAAATGGAAACGGATATGCCACTGGAATTCTTTTGGGAACCTGTATCTTCTTGTCAGGATTTTCCCAAGCCTTTTCAAATAGCGCGTTCAGTTCATGAGAGGGAGGGAACGTTACCTCAGGTTTCTTTCCTTTATACATACAGACCCTTGTATCAGGGACAGCAGGGTCCTCTGTTATATGCAATGCTTCTTTTATTGCCACAATCATGAACTGAATGCTCTTAGCCAGTTTTGGATTTAATCTGGCATCACTATAGTCGACACTGGAATCAGAGTCCGTGTCGGTATCTGTATCAGCTATCTGGGTAAATGCACGTTTCTGTGACCCCGAAGTGGTCTGAGCTTGTGACAAAGCATCCTCCATGGATTTCCTCCATGTCTGGTTCTTGACTCAGATCTATCAAATCTCTTAGTCAACCGAGTCACATTTGCATTTAAAACACTTAATATATTTATTCAATCATCCGTCGGCAGAGCCGACACAGTCACTCTCACAGTATTTTCTGTCCTCACTCCAGCCTCCTCCTGGGAAGAGCACTCAGCCTCAGACATGTCGACACACACGTACCGACACCCACAACCACACTGGGGCTATAGGAGACAGACCCACAACAAAGCCTGTAAGAGAGACACAGAGGGAGTTCTGCCAGCTCACAAACCAGCGCCTATCCTGGTACTGAAGCGATTAAAAAGACTGCCCAGACCTGTTAGCGCTTTATATATATATATATATATATATATATATATATATATAAACAATTAGCACCAAATCACTTGTGATCCCCCCCCCCCCCGTTTTTGCACCCTGTTACTTGTACAGCAGTGTGGAGGCAAGGGCCAGCGTCTCTGCAGCTTCTGTGAAGAGAAAATGGTGCTGATCAGAGCTGTGAGGGCTAAGCCACGCCCCCTACATGGCATGCTTCAGTCCCGCTTAAATTTTATATTTATACAGGCGGGGGTCACTTAACTAGTGCCTAGGCACTGTTTTTACTTTTGCCAGTGCCATTTGAGGGTCCAATGCTGCCCAGGGTGCCCCCCCCCCTGCGCCCTGCAGTGCCGTGTTACGTGTGGGAGCATGGCGCGCAGCGCGACCGCTGCGCGGTACCTCAAACGCGTCTTCTGCCGTCACTGAAGTCTTCTGATCTTCCTATACTCACCCGGCTTCTGTCTTATGGCTCTGTAAGTAGATAGGGGCGGTCAGGAGATGCTGGGCTTCAAAAAGGAGGAAAGCTGCAAGTGAAAGTAATTAAAACAAATAATTGACTAGTGCCGCCAACAGTGCCCCCTACCCTGCAGCTCTATGGGGGTCATTCCGAGTTGTTCGCTCGTTGCCGATTTTCGCAACGGAGCGATTAAGGCAAAAATGCGCATGCACATGGTTCGCAGTGCGCATGTGGTTAGTATTTTAACATAAAACTATTCATCGTTGAAGTGATCGGAGTGTGATTGACAGGAAGTGGGTGTTTCTGGGCGGAAACTGGCCATTTTCTGGGGGAGTGTGCGGGAAAACGCAGGCGTGTCATGGAAAAACGCGGGAGTGTCTGGAGAAACGGGGGAGTGGCTGGCCGATTGCTGGGCGTGTGTGTGACGTCAAACCAGGAATGAAACTGACTGAACTGATCGCTATTTGGGAGTAAGTCTCGAGCTACTCAGAAACTGCTAAGAAATTTCTATTCGCAATTCTGCTAATCTTTCGTTCTCTATTCTGCTAAACTAAGATACACTCCCAGAGGGCGGCGGCTTAGCGTGTGCAATGCTGCTAAAAGCAGCTAGCGAGCGAACAACTCGGAATCACCCCCTATGTGCGGTGCCCCTTCTGCACACACCTAGTTACGACCCTGCTTTCAGTATGTAATTATATAGCATAATTCTTAAAAATTGTGTTTTAGTTAAACTTTTCATCTTACACATAAGAAAAGAAAATAAGAATTTACTTACCGATAATTCTATTTCTCATAGTCCGTAGTGGATGCTGGGGACTCCGAAAGGACCATGGGGATTAGCGGCTCCGCAGGAGACTGGGCACATCTAAAGAAAGCTTTAGGACTAGCTGGTGTGCACTGGCTCTTCCCCCTATGACCCTCCTCCAAGCCTCAGTTAAGATACTGTGCCCGGACGAGCGTACACAATAAGGAAGGATCTTGAATCCCGGGTAAGACTCATACCAGCCACACCCATCACACCGTACAACTTGTGATCTGAACCCAGTTAACAGCATGATAACATAAGGAGCCTCTGAAAAGATGGCTCACAACAACAATAACCCGATTTTTGTAACAATAACTATTGTGACAAGAACACTGGGATAGTGTTTGAGGGCAGGTATATTTGTCCCAGGTTCTTGTCTTACATGTTTTAGAAAATGTTAACTTCTAGGAAAAATGCTTTTTGTTTTGTCTGAACCTTTTCAGTTTGCTGTAAAAGCTGGGTAAAGGCTCTGAGAGAGAGATAAGGCGAGTTCTAGACATTGGGCCCAGTTCGGGTCTTTGGCCTCACAGAGGGCTAATCAGGGTTTCAGCTGTGTAAGAGTGATATAGTGCTTCTAACCTGATTAGTATGGGCAGACTGCCTGGGAAGGCTGCAGGATCTGTGTGAGAGAGACACGCTTTCTGATGCAAGTGAGCTATACAGTATGTACTGAAGAACTCTGTGTTTTGTTTAGTGACAGTTAGGAATATCTTATGTTTAGTTAGTGCCGGACAGGCAAGGTATTTTTATTTTGGGGTTTGTTTTATTTTCTGTTTCAATAAAACTGGCCGGGGTCAGTTGTACCAGAAACTGGACTTGTGTTGTTCCTCAGCTGCTGCGTGCTGCCATATTCCCCAGGAAAAGGCACCTTGCACCCCTACAGTGTTACAACTTGGTGGAGAATGCGAGCAGGCCGTTCTGCGCATAAGTGAAAGCAGCAGCTTTGTGAGGCCTGCAGAAAACGGTGGTTTATGCAGATACAGCCCAGTGTGAAGTTACTGAGACTCACCCCTGAGGGTTTGATATATGTCCTGGGTGAAAGCAGCTACAAAGCCGCCTGGAAAATCTGTTGACATGGAGGATCTGCTTAAAGCCTTGCTGCAAGCTACAGCGGCTCAGCAGGAGGCCAACCGACAGCAGCAGGTGGCAATGGAGGAAAATTGGAGACTACAGCAGGAGGCCAACAGACAGCAGCAGGTGGCAATGGAGGAAAATATAAGACAGCAGCAGGTGGCAATGGAGGAAAATAAGAGACAACAGCAGGCAGTTGTTGATGAACTTTACAGGCAACAGCGTCAGGATAGAGAGGCCTTAGCAGAAGTGGTGCAGAGACTTGCAGCTCGGGTTGGAGATGTGGCCGTCAGTGCTCCAACCAGCTCTAGTTCTATACGAGCCAGTCACTTCCTGCAGAAAATGACAGAGGCTGATGATGTGGAGGCCTATCTGACCACGTTTGAAAGGACTGCCGAGCGTGAGAACTGGCCGAAAGCACAGTGGGCCAGTCTGCTGGCACCTTTCCTGTCAGGTGAGCCCCAAAAAGCTTACTTTGATTTAAGCCCTGCTGAGGCTCGGGACTATGATAAACTAAAGACTGAGATCCTGACCCGCCTGGGAGTCACGCTGTCAGTACGAGCACAACGGGTGCACCGTTGGCTGTACGCCATGGAGAAGCCTCCGCGCTCCCAGATGCACGACCTTATTCAGCTAACAAAAAAATGGCTACAGCCAGAGACATTAACTGGTCCCCAGATGGTGGAAAGAGTCGTCATGGACCGCTACTTGAGATCTTTGCCCATGGTCCTGCGCAAGTGGGTGAGCCATGGAAACCCGGGTACTGCTGACCAATTAGTGGACATGGTAGAGAGGTATTTGGCAGCAGAGGAACTACTGATGACCACCCAGCAACCCATAGATCCTCGACAGCGCCCTTCAGTAAAGACTGGTAAGACTGTTCCGTGGGAAAACGTTGCTGGGCGGTTAAGAGAACGCAAGGCTGGAGAGACTGTAAACACTGGCCCTGGAAACAGGCCAATGGGGCTAGAACGGTCTATGCTGCCCAAATGGGTTGATAATCGTGTGGTTAAATGTTATAGGTGTGGTATGCCAGGTCATGTTATTGCCAATTGCCCAGTCACGCAAGAACCCATGCAATGTGATGCTGCCTTTGAATGTCGCAGAATGTCTTTCTTTGCTAGGTTAGCCTGTACTGTGGTACCTTCACCTGAGCTGGAAAAACAAATGTGTGATGTGTTCTTAGAAGGTAACCGGGTAGAGGCCTTGCTAGATTCAGGAAGTTTAGTTACCCTCGTGAAAGCTGGGTTAGTGAACCCCTTAAAGGTCCAGCAAATACCTATTGGGGTAACTTGCATACATGGGGATACCCAACATTATGCCACTGCTGAGGTGAATATAGAAACTTGTTGTGGGTCAGCAATGGTTAAAGTGGGACTGGTCCCTACCTTGGTGCATGAGGCCATAATAGGGAGGGATTTTCCTCATTTTTGGAAACTGTGGGAATCACGGTTATCAACAGATGTGAGAAGTAAAAAGCCAGTTGATAATACCGGTGATTTTATGGATGTACGTGGGTCTTCGGAACTTTCTGGCCCTTTGCCTTTTGCTAGTTTGGCTGGGGAAGTGACAGATGGGGAGTCCAGTGAGGACCCTCTTGCCGGGAACAGAGACATAGTAGTTAGAACTGAAAGCGTGCCTGACCTGGAGGTAAAGAAGGATCTGTTTGCGTCTGAACAGTTAAAGGATCCTACCTTAATAAAGGCTAGAGAGAATGTTAAGATTGTTAATGGGGAACCTGTGGTACCAGGTGACAGGGTTACGTATCCCCACATGGCCATCTGTAATGAGCTCTTGTACCACATTGTCAAAAGGGGTGAGGATGTGGTGGAACAGCTGGTAGTTCCCCAGCCTTATCGGAGAACGGTACTAGATTTAGCTCATAGTCACGTTACCGCAGGACATTTAGGGGCAGAAAAAACCACTGAAAAAGTTTTACAAAGGTTCTTTTGGCCAGGGGTTTATAAAGAAGTGTCTGAATATTGTTCTTCCTGTCCTGAATGCCAGTATCATGCCCCTAGACCCCATTTCAGGAGCCCACTAGTTCCCATGCCTATTATAGAGGTCCCGTTTGACAGAATAGCCATGGATCTCGTGGGGCCCTTGTTAAAGTCTGCTCGGGGCCATCAGTATATCCTGGTAATTATGGACTATGCCACTCGATATCCTGAGGCTGTCCCTTTACGCACTATCGCAACCAAGGCGATAGCTAGGGAGCTGGTGCAGGTATTTAGTAGAGTGGGAATACCAAAAGAAATTTTGACTGACCAAGGTACTCCATTTATGTCAAGGATCATGAAAGAATTGTGCAAGTTATTTAAGGTCACTCACCTCAGGACGTCCATCTACCATCCCCAAACTGACGGGTTGGTGGAAAGGTTTAATAAAACATTAAAAAGTATGTTAAAAAAGGTTGTTGAGAGAGATGGGAAAAACTGGGATTGTTTGTTGCCCTACTTGTTAATGGCCATCAGAGAAGTTCCTCAGTCCTCTACGGGGTTTTCTCCATTTGATTTGTTGTATGGTAGACACCCCAGAGGGCTGTTGGATATTGCCAAAGAGACGTGGGAAGGACAGCCCACTCCTTATAGAAGCGTTATTGAGCATGTAACACAAATGCAGGATAGGATTGCAGCCGCGGTACCTGTTGTCAGAGAGCACATGGAACAGGCCCAAAGTGCTCAACAGAGGGTCTATAACCGGAGTGCCAAGATACGGGAATTTGCTCCTGGAGATAGAGTTCTTGTTTTGGTACCCACTGTGGAAAGCAAATTCCTAGCTAAATGGCAGGGTCCATTTGAGATTAGGGAAAAAGTGAATGAGGTTAATTACAAAGTATACCAGCCGGGAAAGAGAAAACCCGAACAGATCTACCATGTTAACTTAATCAAACCCTGGAAAGATAGGTTGTCTCTGTCAGCGGAGCCTTGCCCTTCGGTGTCTTCACCCCGGTTGCTTCCCGCAGTGAAGGTGTCAGAGACATTATCAGCTGATCAGAACAATCAGGTTAAAGAATTTCTCATCCAAAATAGGGAGGTATTTTCAGAGCTGCCTGGCCGAACGACCATAATAAAACATGACATTGTCACAGAACCAGGGGTCAGGGTTCATTTAAAGCCATATAGGATTCCTGAAGCTCAGCGAGAAGCTATTTCTAAGGAAGTTAAAACCATGTTAGAACTTGGAGTCATAGAGGAGTCTAACAGTGAGTGGTCCAGTCCCATAGTGCTCATCCCGAAGCCCGACGGTAGCATACGCTTCTGTAATGACTTTCGTAAGTTAAATGAGGTGTCCAAGTTTGACGCATACCCCATGCCCCGTGTGGATGAGCTTGTAGAAAGGCTGGGAACAGCCAGGTTTCTCACCACATTGGACCTGACCAAAGGTTACTGGCAAATACCTTTATCTGATAGCGCCAAAGAAAAAACAGCCTTTTCGGTTCCGGAGGGGCTGTACCAGTATAAGATGTTACCCTTTGGGTTGCATGGGGCTCCAGCAACCTTTCAACGGGCGATGGATAAAATTTTGAGGCCCCATAGAAAATATGCAGCTGCCTATTTGGATGATGTGGTAATTCACAGTACAGACTGGGGGTCCCATTTGGTTAAAGTACAAGCAGTACTGGACTCAATCAGAGAGGCAGGGTTAACTGCTAACCCAAAGAAGTGCTGCCTCGCAATGGAGGAGGTCAAATACTTGGGCTTCACCATAGGCAGAGGTCTGATTAGGCCCCAATTGAATAAAGTTGATGCTATTCAAAACTGGCCTCGTCCAGTGAATAAAAAACAGGTAAGGGCTTTTTTGGGAATTACTGGGTACTATAGACGGTTTATTCCTAATTTTGCGACCACAGCGGTGCCGTTGTCAGACCTTACCAAAGGGAAGCAGTCAAATGTGGTGAAATGGAACCCTGATGCAGAAAAGGCGTTCCAAGCGTTAAAAGTGGCTTTGTGTTCACAACCGGTGTTGATAACACCAGATTTTTCAAAAGAATTTGTGGTACAGACAGATGCCTCAGAGGTAGGGATAGGTGCTGTGCTGTCCCAAACCAGAGATGGGGACGAACACCCTATCATTTATTTGAGTAGGAAACTCAATGAGCATGAAAAAAGGTATGCCATTGTGGAAAAGGAGGCTTTGGCCATTAAGTGGGCACTAGATACCTTGAGATATTACCTCTTGGGTAGACAATTCAGACTAGTGACAGACCATGCCCCTTTAAAATGGATGTATGTAAATAGAGGCAAGAATGCTCGTGTAACTAGTTGGTTTCTAGCGTTGCAGGACTTTAAGTTTACTGTCGAACATAGACCGGGAACACAATTGGCCAACGCAGATGCATTGTCTCGCATCTTCTGTTTGGGGGCTACAAGTGTTCCGGCCCCTAGGTCGAAATAGGGGAGGGGGATATGTGACAAGAACACTGGGATAGTGTTTGAGGGCAGGTATATTTGTCCCAGGTTCTTGTCTTACATGTTTTAGAAAATGTTAACTTCTAGGAAAAATGCTTTTTGTTTTGTCTGAACCTTTTCAGTTTGCTGTAAAAGCTGGGTAAAGGCTCTGAGAGAGAGATAAGGCTAGTTCTAGACATTGGGCCCAGTTCGGGTCTTTGGCCTCACAGAGGGCTAATCAGGGTTTCAGCTGTGTAAGAGTGATATAGTGCTTCTAACCTGATTAGTATGGGCAGACTGCCTGGGAAGGCTGCAGGATCTGTGTGTGAGAGACACGCTTTCTGATGCAAGTGAGCTATACAGTATGTACTGAAGAACTCTGTGTTTTGTTTAGTGACAGTTAGGAATATCTTATGTTTAGTTAGTGCCGGACAGGCAAGGTATTTTTATTTTGGGGTTTGTTTTATTTTCTGTTTCAATAAAACTGGCCGGGGTCAGTTGTACCAGAAACTGGACTTGTGTTGTTCCTCAGCTGCTGCGTGCTGCCATATTCCCCAGGAAAAGGCACCTTGCACCCCTACAGTGTTACACTATGTACAAGTAATGCAGACAATCCGCACTTGGGATGGGCGCCCAGCATCCACTACGGACTATGAGAACTAAAATTATCGGTAAGTAAATTCTTATTTTCTCTAACGTCCTAGTGGATGCTGGGGACTCCGAAAGGACCATGGGGATTATACCAAAGCTCCCAAACGGGCGGGAGAGTGCGGATGACTCTGCAGCACCGAATGAGAGAACTCCAGGTCCTCCTCAGCCAGGGTATCAAATTTGTAGAATTTTGCAAACGTGTTTGCCCCTGACCAAGTAGCTGCTCGGCAAAGTTGTAAAGCCGAGACCCCTCGGGCAGCCGCCCAAGATGAGCCCACTTTCCGTGTGGAATGGGCTTTTACAGATTTTGGCTGTGGCAGGCCTGCCACAGAATGTGCAAGCTGAATTGTACTACAATTCCAACGAGCAATCGTCTGCTTAGAAGCAGGAGCACCCAGCTTGTTGGGTGCATACAGGATAAACAGCGAGTCAGATTTTCTGACTCCAGCCGTCCTGGAAACATATATTTTCAGGGCCCTGACTACGTCCAGCAACTTGGAATCCTCCAAGTCCCTAGTAGCCGCAGGCACCACAATAGGTTGGTTTAAGTGAAATGCTGAAACCACCTTAGGGAGAAATTGAGGACGAGTCCTCAATTCTGCCCTGTCCGAATGGAAAATCAGATAAGGGCTTTTACAGGATAAAGCCCCCAATTCTGACACGCGCCTGGCCCAGGCAAGGGCCAACAGCATGACCACTTTCCATGTGAGATATTTTAACTCCACAGATTCAAGTGGTTCAAACCAATGTGACTTTTGGAACCCAAACTACATTGAGATCCCATGTGCCACTGGAGGCACAAAAGGAGGCTGTATATGCAGTACCCCTTTTACAAACGTCTGAACTTCAGGGACTGAAGCTAGTTCTTTTTTGGAAGAAAACTGACAGGGCCGAAATTTGAACCTTAATGGGCCCCAATTTCAGGCCCATAGACACTCCTATTTGCAGGAAATGTAGGAATCGACCCAGTTGAATTTCCTCCGTCGGGCCTTACTGGCCTCGCACCACGCAATATATTTTCGCCAAATGCGGTGATAATGTTTTGCGGTTACATCCTTCCTGGCTTTGATCAGGATAAGGATGACATCATCCGGAATGCCTTTTTTCCTTCAGGATCCGGCGTTCAACCGCCAAGCTGTCAAACGCAGCCGCGGTAAGTCTTGGAACAGACAGGGTCCTTGCTGGAGCAGGTCCCTTCTTAGAGGTAGAGGCCACGGATCCTCCGTGAGCATCTCTTGAAGTTCCGGTTACCAAGTCCTTCTTGGCCAATCCGGAGCCACGAATATAGTGCTTACTCCTCTCCATCTTATCAATCTCAGTACCTTGGGTATGAGAGGCAGAGGAGGGAACACATACACTGACTGGTACACCCACAGTGTTACCAGAGCGTCTACAGCTATTGCCTGAGGGTCCCTTGACCTGGTGCAATACTTGTCGTTTTATAAACATGTGGAAGACTTCTGGGTGAAGTCCCTACTCTCCCGGGTGGAGGTCGTGCTGAGGAAGTCTGCTTCCCAGTTGTCCACTCCCGGAATGAATACTGCTGACAGTGCTATCACATGATTTTCCGCCCAGCGAAGAATCCTTGCAGCTTCTGCCATAGCCCTCCTGCTTCTTGTGCCACCCTGTCTGTTTACGTGGGTGACTGCCGTGATGTTGTCCGACTGGATCAACCCCGGCTGACCTTGAAGCAGAGGTCTTGCTAAGCTTAGAGCATTGTAAATGGCCCTTGGCTTCAGGATATTTATGTGAAGTGATGTCTCCAGGCTTGACCCTAAGCCCTGGATATTTCTTCCCTGTGTGACTGCTCCCCAGCCTCGCAGGCTGGCCTCCGTGGTCACCAGGACCCAGTCCTGAATGCCGAATCTGCGGCCCTCTAGAAGATGAGCACTCTGCAACCACCACAGGAGGGACACCCTTGTCCTTGGTGACAGGGTTATCCGCTGATGCATCTGAAGATGCGACCCGGACCATTTGTCCAGCAGGTCCCACTGGAAATTCTTGCGTGGAATCTGCCGAATGGGATTGCTTCGTAGGAAGCCACCATTTTACCCAGAACCCTTGTGCATTGATGCACTGAGACTTGGCTCGGTTTGAGGAGGTTCCTGACTAGCTCGGATAACTCCCTGGCTTTCTCCTCCGGGAGAAACACCTTTTTCTGGACTGTGTCCAGGATCGTCCCTAGGAACAGAAGACACGTCGTCGGAACCAGCTGCGATTTTGGAATATTGAGAATCCAATCGTGCTGCCGCAACACTACCTGAGATAGTGCTACACCGACCTCCAACTGTTCCCTGGATCTTACCCTTATCAGGGAATCGTCCAAGTAAGGGATAACTAAAATTCCCTTCCTTCGAAGGAATATCATCATTTCGGTCATTACCTTGGTAAAGACCCGGGGTGCCGTGGACCATCCCTACGGCAGCGTCTGAACTGATAGTGACAGTTCTGTACCATAAACCTGAGGTACCCTTGGTGAGAAGGGTAAATTTTGACATGAAGGTAAGCATCCTTGATGTCCCGAGACATCATGTAGTCCCCTTCTTCCAGGTTCGCAATCACTGCTCTGAGTGACTCAATCTTGAATTTGAACCTTTGTATGTAAGTGTTCAAAGATTTTAGATTTAGAATCGGTCTCACCGAGCCGTCCGGCTTCGGTACCACAACAGTGTGGAATAATACCCCGTTCCCTGTTGCAGGAGGGGTACCTTGATTATCACCTGCTGGGAATACAGCTTGTGAATGGCTTCCAAAACTGTCTCCCTGTCAGAAGGAGACATCGGTAAAGCCGACTTTAGGAAACAGCGAGGGGAAGACGTCTCGAATTTTAATTTGTACCCCTGAGATATCACCTGAAGGATCCAGGGGTTTACTTGCGAGTGCGCCCACTGCGCGCTGAAATTCATTGAGACGGGCCCCCCACCGTGCCTGATTCTGCTTGTAAAGCTTTAGCGTCATACTGAGGGCTTGGCAGAGGCGGGAGAGGGTTTCTGTTCCTGGGAACTGGCTGATTTCTGCAGCCTTTTTCCTCTCCCTCTGTCACGGGGCAGAAATGAGGAACCTTTTGCCCGCTTGTCCACGAAAAGACTGCGCCTGATAATACAGCGTCTTCTCATGTTGAGAGGCGACCTGGGGTACAAAACGTGGATTTCCCAGCTGTTGCCGTGGCCACCAGGTCTGAAAGACCGACCCCAAATAACTCCTCCCCTTAATAAGGCAATACTTCTAAATGCCGTTTGGAATACGCATCACCTGACCACTGACGTGTCCATAACCCTCTACTGGTAGAAATGGGCAACGCACTTAGACTTGATGCCAGTCGGCAAATATTCCGCTGTGCATCACGCATATATAGAAATGCATCTTTTAAATGCTCTATAGGCAAAAATATACTGTCCCTATCTAGGGTATCAATATTTTCAGTCAGGGAATCCGACCACGCCAACCCAGCACTGCGCATCCAGGCTGAGGCGATTTCTGGTCGCAGTATAACACCAGTATGTGTGTAAATACATTTTAGGATACCCTCCTGCTTTCTATCAGCAGGATCCTTAAGGGCGGCCATCTCAGGAGAGGGTAGAGCCCTTACAAGCGTGTGAGCGCTTTATCCCCCCTAGGGGGTGTTTCCCAACGCACCCTAACCTCTGGCGGGAAAGGATATAATGCCAATAACATTTTAGAACTTATCCGTTGTTATCGGGGGAAAACCACGCATCATCACACACCTCATTTAATTTCTCAGATTCAGGAAAACTACAGGTAGTTTTTCCTCACCGAACATAATACCCCTTTTTTTTTTTGGTGGTATTCGTATTATCAGAAATGTGTAAAACATTTTTCATTTCCTCAATCATGTAACGTGTGGCCCTACTGGAAGTCACATTCGTCTCTTCACCGTCGACACTGGAGTCAGTATCCGTGTCGACGTCTATATCTGCCATCTGAGGTAACGGGCGCTTTAGAGCCCCGGACGGCCTATGAGACGTCTGGACAGGCACAAGCTGAGTAGCCGGCTGTCTCATGTCAACCACTGTCTTTTATACATAGCTGACACTGTCACGTATTACTTCCAACAGTTCATCCACTCAGGTGTCGACCTCCTAGGGGGTGACATCACTATTACAGGCAATCTGCTCCGTCTCCACATCATTTTTCTCCTCATACATGTCGACACAAACGTACCGACATACAGCACACACACAGGGAATGCTCTGATAGAGGACAGGACCCCACTAGCCCTTTGGGGAGACAGAGGGAGAGTTTGCCAGCACACACCAGAGCGCTATATATATACAGGGATAACCTTATATAAGTGTTTTTTCCCCTTATAGCTGCTGTATCTTTAATACTGCGCCTAATTTGTGCCCCCCTCTCTTTTTTAACCCTTTCTGTAGTGTAGTGACTGCAGGGGAGAGACAGGGAGCTTCCCTCCAACGGAATTGTGAGGGAAAATGGCGCCAGTGTGCTGAGGAGATAGGCTCCGCCCCCTTATCGGCGGCCTTATCTCCCGTTTTTTTATGTATTCTGGCAGGGGTTAAATGCATCCATATAGCCCAGGAGCTATATGTGATGCATTTTTTGCCATCCAAGGTGTTTTTTATTGCGTCTCAGGGCGCCCCCCCCAGCGCCCTGCACCCTCAGTGACCGGAGTGTGAAGTGTGCTGAGAGCAATGGCGCACAGCTGCAGTGCTGTGCGCTACCTTGTTGAAGACAGGACGTCTTCTGCCGCCGATTTTCCGGACCTCTTCTGCCTTCTGGCTCTGTAAGGGGGCCGGCGGCGCGGCTCTGGGACCCATCCAGGCTGGGCCTGTGATCGTCCCTCTGGAGCTAATGTCCAGTAGCCTAAGAAGCCCAATCCACTGCACGCAGGTGAGTTCGCTTCTCTCCCCTTAGTCCCTCGATGCAGTGAGCCTGTTGCCAGCAGGTCTCACTGAAAATAAAAAACCTAAACTAAACTTTCACTAAGAAGCTCAGGAGAGCCCCTAGTATGCACCCTTCTCGTTCGGGCACAGAAATCTAACTGAGGCTTGGAGGAGGGTCATAGGGGGAGGAGCCAGTGCACACTAGCTAGTCCTAAAGCTTTCTTTAGATGTGCCCAGTCTCCTGCGGAGCCGCTAATCCCCATGGTCCTTTCGGAGTCCCCAGCATCCACTAGGACGTTGGAGAAAAACAATTACAATCACATTATATATAGTGAGCACGGTATACGGGGGTAGACATCACCATGCACAAAAAAAACATACCAGGTATAATCTGGCACAGCATGTGTTATATAAAAATGTGGACATACAGCATGTAACATACAATAAAAACCCAGACAGGTATAACTATAAGTAAAGGAAAATAATGAGTAAAATTAGACAAGCCGTGTTCAGCATAAAACAAAAACTAAGAGGCCGGGAGTGCAATGAAGGCTAATATATATAAAGCACTGCATAGCCAGGGCCCCCCCCCCCCCCCCAAAAAAAAAGAAGATTGTAAATAAAAGAGAAGAGGAGTCAGACACGTCCAGAATCTATCTCCAAAACTGCAGGTCTGCATCCAGCCTGACAGAAGCATATGGTGAGTCCAAGCATCTAACCCATATATACTGCAAAATTTTGCCTCAGTATTTCTAGATAAAAAGACATACCTGATGGCACTACTCGTTAAAGCAAGCCAGTCCACATTGTAAGGCAGACCACATAATTGTCCTACACTGCAGAGACCACTCCCCACCTACCACAGACCAACCTAGGCTGCAAAGTCACTAACTCAGCCAGACCGTGAGACTAATAACAGATCCATGCCCACATAACAGTAGCTGACATGTCTACGTTAACACTCATGTTTAATCTTTACCCTTACATTTTCAATACTCAAACATCTATCTCTCTGGACATGGCTGGGCTTTGTGGTTCCACAGCACATCTGTATAGAATTAGCCATAGATGGTCTGATGGTGTAGATAGCTACTTTAACCATCTAAGGGTGGTGACAGAGGCCCTCATTCAGCATCAGTTGCAGTTCTGCTTAATTAGCATTATGGGGGCCGCCCAGCGGAGGGCAAGGCTGCCGAGCATGCCGATGGTGGCCAGCGATGCGATCACAATGGAATTGTGATTGCATCACTGATTAAGGGAAGCCACCCTACCTGCGCAGCCTTGCTGCGAAGGCAGTCGGACCGACGCCATATTCTCCATTGCAGAGACTGCATGTGATGTCATGCAGCCGCCCCAAAAACGGCCCTTGCCCGCCCCCATTTTCTCCGCCGCCACATGCCACTTTGCTGCCCCATGAACACCTCTGCCTGTCACTCAAGATGAGGCGTTTGCATCACTGTGATGCGACCTTATCTTCCCGGGCTGTGCAAACGCAGAGCGACCCCTGTGCGTGTGGACTGCTGCAGAATAAGGACCAGAGTCCCAATGGCTAATGCCGGCTGCTTTCTGTGCACATACTAACACAGCCTGTGGGAAGTTAAACCATCAATGGCTGGAAAAGCTACAGCTGTGCCTCTCCGCTCTCCTCATACATAGGCTGCCCTTAGGTAGTTACTTTCTTCCCTGCTTCTTCCACTGGCCGGCTTCACCACTTGAGTCTATGAGCCACTGAGGTAACTGCTGCAGTGTGCGGCTCATCCTGTCAGCAGTAGCCTCCAGCCCCTTGTCCTCACTGCTTACACTGGGCCTGATTGATGGCGAGACATCTACACATACACAGACCTTGTCCTGCAAAACTGCTCACAGTGCCTCCTAAGCCACAGCCTGATTGACATGATGCAGCCGTTTGGGGCAAAGCTGGGGCGGAAATGATGGATTGCAGAAAAGGGGCATGTTGCCCCATCTTCTGGGTGTGCTGAGGCCTGCAGCTGTGTCTTTGGATGCAGCTTCACTGGCTTCAGCTGTGTGAATATTCCGCCATCCTGAGTAACCTTCACAGTAGCTGCTACTGAATAGAATAGTGGCCATCACTGAGTCAGATTCACTGTCACTGTTTGAGCACACACCCCAGGCGACTCTCATCCACCCAAACCACTAGGGGGCATAATCTCACCCACCTGCTATGTGACTTGGGAAATGTGTCAGTGAGTAATGAGTACAGGAGCTTCGGGCCCGATTCAGACCTTATCGCTGTTGTGTGAAATCGCACAGCGTCCGATTATCGAATGACTGCGCTGGAGTTCGCAAGGTGATTGACAGAAAGAGAACATTTGGGGGTGGTCACTGGCCGTTTTCTGGGAGTGTCAGGAAAAACGCAGGCGTTCCCAAGCGTTTTCTGGGAGGGTGAGTGACTTCAGCTCTGCGCCCGATCAGCCTGAGTACACCGGGGGAACCTGGCGGGAGACCAGGAAAACGTGAACCGTTTGGGGTCCTGAGATCGAGTTTGAGAACCTATGCAATAGTTAATACACACAGGTCTATCGTAGATGACGTGATGCTGCCCTTTGGGAACTCCACCGGTCACTCACGGACACTATCCATAGGACTTCCCGTGTGAGGGCTACTTGCTAATTCAAGGACCACATGGACTGGCTATTACCAATAGGGTAACATTGATTCACTGGCTGGATATTATATCGGAACGGTTAATTTATGCGTAGATGGTTATTGACTGAGATTAGCCATTTGATGACACCACCCAAATCCCTGGATGTAATTTAGACGATACACAGCTCCATTCACATTTGATCCAATTTGCAATACCAGTGACTGTAATTGGTATAATCTAATACTTTGTGTGCATGAATCGTTTTCTTTTTGTTTGTTTGTTTTGAATGTATTTATTATTTAGATATATAACATTCATCAAATATCACAGTTTATCCACCAAGCCACATTGCACATTTTGATTAATGAATTTCTAAGTGCGCCATTACATGTACCCCAGTAGCGGATCTTGCCACGGGCAAGCAGGACTTTTGCCCGGGGCGCCGCCTTCCGGAGGGCGCCGGTGCCATCCGGAGGGCGCCGCACCATGGCAAGATCCGCTACTGCTGTTCCCCCCGCTGTGTCCCGCTGTGAAGGGAACTAGACGCTTAGCGTCTAGTCTCCCTTCGTGGAGAGGACCTTTGCTGTGCGCGATGACGTCATTGCGCACCGCACAGCATTTCAGCGGCGCTACTCTACTGTACAGGGGGCATAACTGACCATGCCCCCTGTATGAAGGCACGTCCCTATTTCCCACCCGGGGCGCAAAAAGGGCTAGAACCAGCCCTGATGTACCCACAAGCGCTGTTCTTCTGCTATCTGTATGATCTCACTCCATTCTGAAATGAGATTACAATTATATTGGCCGTAATTGTTTGTTATGTAAATACCTCTGTTATTCAAAATAAAAAGGTGACATGTCCATTGACATAGGGGGGTCATTCTGACCTGTTCGCACGCAGCGGTTCTTCTCTGCGGTGCGAACGGGTCTGGAATGCGCATGTGCGCAGTTGCCCGACGACAGGGGTCACCGAACAACTACGTTGGTTACGAAGAAAGCAGTTGCAGTGGCGACCGCAAGAAGATTGACAGAAGGAAGGCGTTCCGGGGCGTCACCTGTCCGTTGGCAGCCGTTTTCGGGGAGTGGTAAGTAAAACACAGGCGTGTCCAGGCGAACGGAGGTTAGATGTCTGACGTCAAAGCCGGCCCCATCATCGCTGGATCCATCACACAGGGTAAGTATGTCCAGGGCTGGTCTTGTTTTGAGTGAAACTTTTTTAGCATAGCAGGGCTGCACAAGCGTTCGCAGCCTTGCTATGCTAAAATACACTCCCCCATAGGCGGAGATTAGTTGATCGCACCAGCAGCAAAAAGTTGCTAACTGCGATCAACTCGGAATGACCCCCCATATAACGCTATCAGAAAGGATACAGCACCACAAGAGCCATTCCCTCCCAATAAATATATGTTCAGGCTAATTTCTGAGTAAGTCAAACAAATTAAACTTCCATCTTTCTGGAATATTTTTATGTCCTACAGATGTCATTGGTATTGATGTTTCTAAAGCAGTAATATACTGGGTACACATTAGGTACGGGTTACCGGTGTTCGGGATCCCGTCTGTCAGAATGCCGGCAAGGGGGCGAGCGCAACAAAACCCCTCGTGGGCTTGGTGGCTCACTGCGCTCCCCAAGGGGTCTATTCCCACTCTAGGGGTGTCGTGGACTCCCACGAGTGGGAATAGCCCTGATCCCCCTGCCAGCATCGTGGCGGTCGGGATCCCGGCGTCGGTATGGTAATCGCATCCTCTGGTTACACATTGGGACAACGGGCATTTGTTCCAACATCGGAACGATGTACACACTGCAGTGATGTTAATGAAGGACAGAGCGGCCAAGGGGGTCATTCCGAGTTGATCGCTCGCTAGCTACTTTTAGCAGCCTTGCAAACGCATAGTCGCCGCCCACGGGGGAGTGTATTTTCGCTTTGCAAGTGTGCGAACGCCTGTGCAGCCGAGCGGTACAAAAACATTTTGTGCAAAACAAGACCAGCCCTGTAGTTACTTATTCTGTGCGATTATTGCAGCGACGGTCCCGGAATTGTCATCAGATACCCGCCCTCCAAACGCCTGCGTTTTCCCAAACACTCCCAGAAAACGGTCAGTTGACACCCATAAATGCTCTCTTCCTGTCAATCTCCTTGCAATCGGCTGTGCGAATGGAATTGGAATCTTCGCTAGATCCAGTGCACAGCAGGGATGCTCTTCGTGCCCGTATGACGCGTGTGCGCATTGTGGCACATGGGCAGTTTTGCCGTGTTTTTTTACCTGATCACTGCGCTGCGAAAATCGTCAGCGAGCGATCAACTCAGAATGACCCCCCCCCCCCCATGTTCCTTCCTTCATTAACATATACAAAGTCGCAAGCGATATCGCTAGGTTTGATGTGCACATCAAACACAATCTACTCCCAAATGTTGGGAAGAATGCTTTGGACACACATACACACTAGAGTTATTTTTATTTATTTTTTGTCAGAAAAAATTAACTCACTCGCATGTGTTTGTACTGTGGGAGGAAACTGGAACACCCTGAGGGGACCCTGCCAAACCCAGGCAGAACATACAAACTCTACACGGATAGTACATTGGTTCAGGAATTCAACTCATGACCTCAGGACTGGGTGCTCACTGCTAACCATTACACCAACCATGCTGCCCAAATATATGTCTTGATTTTTAACTCACATAGCATTAAGGTATAGTTCAGTTTAGCAAGCATATCTGCACTGTACTCTCAGTGGACCTGAAGGCACAATACTCCCCTCTATAATGTGTTTATTATACTTTGCAACAATGTATAACAATGTTAAGCAGAAATATGTTTCCATTTTAAAGGATTAGAGCTAATAAATACAAAATAATAAGTACTAAAGGGCAGAGAATACGGACGGATCATGAGCAGTAAGCACTGAATTAATCATTCAGGAAAAGAAAAGTTAATTCTAGCCAGTGATCAAAATGTTAAAATAGGGACAGGCCTGTTACACCAGGGACAATCTCTGGACATAAGGGACAGTTAGCAACTATTTAATATGTAATTTATAACACGCTTCCTCTACAGGACCAAGGACGAGGGGGGCATGGCGAGCTGATGATACCTCCCGTGTGTGCAGATGGTGGGACTATTGGAAACCGTAATCCCAGAGCTCCAGCAGATGGCATGGAGAGCCCAGCAATGAGCAGCAGAGGTGGGAGAACCTCGGGAGGAGGAGTTGCTCTGCACATGTGCAGAAGAAGTAGAGCCAGGAGACAGCAGCAGCATTCAGCAGCTACTATAGAGCCAGCAAAGGCACAGCAGCAGCAGCTCTCCCCACCATCTCCTGCCCAGAGTAACGTGCACAATGCCGGTGACTGAGAAGGACCTGGCTGAGGATGCCCCCTGGAAGAAGATCCAGCAGAACACCTTCACCCGCTGGTGCAATGAGCACCTGAAGTGTGTGAACAAGAGGATAGGCAACCTGCAGACCGACCTGAGCGATGGGCTGCGGCTCATTGCACTGCTGGAGGTCCTGAGCCAGAAGAGGATGTACAGAAAGTACCACCAGAGACCCACCTTCAGCCAGATGCAGCTGGAGAACGTCTCCGTGGCCCTGGAGTTTCTGGAGAAAGAGAACATAAAGCTGGTGTCCATAGGTGAGTGTCATCCCCAGTCCACCCCCTTCCACCTTGTGCGATGAGAACATTATTAATGGGCTTCAGGCATTGCTATTCCTCTGAGATCTGTGCTGCATAAGAAAACAGTGGCCATGACCTGTTGTAACCAGGTTCTGTGACCAGGACATTACTGTATGTGCTGGATTAACATGAGTTCATTCATTCCTGCATTGCAAGCCATCAGGGCAGGGGCTCTCCCTGAAGGGTTAAATGTGTTCAGTGGGTGAAATCACCAGGTAATGTGACATCTGATCACTTTCCATTTCTGTGAAAGGGAGGTAACCTAACCTCTGCAGTGGTGCAATTTGTGTTTTAAGTTACTTTTTATTTATATATATATAACTTATTTTATAATATTGGTCACCTGTCTTCAGAAGTTACTCATATAAGGCTATTGTACTGCTTTGTAGTTTTTAGATGTCTGTTTAGAAATGTATCTGTGAGCTCCAACATATGTTGTATTGCTTTTCATGTTTAATGACCTGCCAGGAACATGGCGAGTTAGCAGGCTGGCCCTGTCACACCTGCTGCTTTGATTATTTCTGTTACACCTAGACCCCCGTCTGTTTCACACTCAGATTCTCTCACTGTGGTGATAAAATGTGTAGTGCCATTATAAACCTTTTGTCTGGATCTTTATGTCTTGTGTGTGTTAAGCATTTTGCAGCCACTGGTGCAGGCTGCAGGTGAGGCAGGGTGGGGCCTGTTCTAGCTACAGGTACACAGCATAATAAATAGAGCAGGTGAGTCTGCAGAAAATAAAGGCGGAATCATAAATTCATGGTGTTCCTTGGGTGTTAGTCTTATATGTAGGTATACCATGCTATCAGCGGGACGCTCACGGATTACACAGGTTCTGTGGCTGATTAAAACCAGGTTAAATGCAGGTTTGAAGTCAGCCAGCCACAGTACCTGTGTAATTAATGTCCCTGTTTAATAATATCATGCTACAGTAGCTCAGGAGTTACATTTTGTGGGGCAGCTGGACTAAGCATCGGAGAGTGATAAAGTAGAGAGAGATAAAGTGGCCCAATTAACAATGCGTGATAAAAGTCGTTGTGAATGATAAAACTCATTGCATATGATAAATGGTGCTCCAGCCAATCCGCTCCCACATGATTGTGAGGAGCGGATTGGCTGGAGCACCATTTATCATACACAACGAGTTTTAGCACTCATTGATAAATGAGTCCCAAAGTACCAACCAACCAGCTCCTAACTGTCTACTTTCAGACATACCGACACCCTGTGAAATACGGGCAGACCGCCGACTGGAATCACCACTCAGGTGGTGGTCCACACCACCACACGAGGGGGAATAAAACCCCACCGGACCCGCAGCAGGGGAGAGCCTGCGTGGGGACGCACTGCACTTGCTGTCGTGCTCCCGACGTCTGTCTCCTGACAGCCAGGATCCCGGCAGCCGGGATAACATACTGAATCCCTTAAATACTGTAATGCCAAAGCTTCATACTGTAGCTTAGTTTGTCTAGTTTAAGTTGTTATTGTGGCAGGTTAGGTCTGTAAGGTATGCCCTTGGGTGGTTCCAGGAAAAACATTTAGACCAGTTCAAATTTTTAAACTGCAAAATCATACACATTTACATATATTGTTTCTTTAGAATTCCAGATCTATTAATTCATTTTTGTCATATTTAATAATATCTTATGTTTTGTGTTGTAGAGGAGATTAACCTTAAATAACTGAGTGTTTTTTGGATTTAGAATGCCTCATTTCCTTGAATGCTTTGAGAATTATTCAAAAGTTGCTCACTGCATGCTACCAAATTACCCCCCTGCATCATTGATACAGAATTATTATTTTTTGTCCCCTCCCCCATTTTTCTTTTAATTTTCCAGCTTCTACTTTAATGCTGAACAAATAGATGGACAATTTACAATGATACATAAGTACAAACATTTCAGTATAATTAGGCAGTACTAGAGGAAATATCAGTCAGATATACAGTATAGACTACTAAGAAAGTGTCCATTAATAATCATTGCTCCCAGTGTCCTAAGTAGGGCAGAAAGAAAGGTTCAGAGTTGCTAACTATGTAAATGCACTGTGGGTGAGAAAAAGAGGGTGGAGGATCCTAGTCGTGAGAGCTGGCAATCTAGGAGAAATGGCTTTCTCTCTCACTACCAAATCGCACCTACTTTGCATCTTCGAGACTTAAGGGGGGTACTCACGGAGCGATAATATAAGCAATCTGACCAGATTGCTTAGATTTTAAGCAGTGATGTCTGCGTGTGTACCCCCACAGCGATAGTGATGCGCAGGCCAATCTAGCTGGTCGCTCATTTCACCCGCTGGGTGAAATGAGCGCCCCCCCCCGCACGCTCAGCACACATCTCTCCCACATCTGTCCGTGAATACGGGCCTTTAAGGGGAGTACTCACGGAGATATCCATGCTTAAAATCTAAGCAATCTGACTAGATTGCTTAGATTTTAAGCACAGATCACTTGTGTGTACCATCGCGCTGTGCTGAGCGGCGGGAGAGATGTGTGCTGAGCGGTTCGCTCAGCACACATCTCTCCCGTGTATACCAGCCTTTAGAAGGCAGGTAGGCAAGTATAGGATTCCTCTGGGTTGGGAAAGAGGAATGGGTTTGTTGGGTCGACGACTATTGGTAGACAGGCAGTAGGTCGACCTTAGTTTTTTTGTGTCATTTTCATCGTAAAGTGACCGGGAACCCCAATCAGTACACCGTGTCCCCTCTGTGCACTGATCGTAGTCCATGTCGACCTTTTGCCATGTCGACCTTTTTGCAGGTGTCGCCCTAATGTGTGTCGACCAATAGTTGACCTAAGAGCCGTATCCCGGAAAAGAGTATCCTGTGTTTTTTTTTTGTTTGTTTTTTGGGGGGGGGGGGGGGGGGGGGGTTATAGGCAACTACTCTGTCAGAACATAGAGATTAATGTTTAAAACTATATATTACTTTTTAGGATAACTTTCTTATATGGAGTTTAATAGAGGATTCCAGAAAAATATAATATTCTTCTAATTAACGCTTATCTCATCAACTGTCAGACGTGCAAGTTTTCTGTTCCAGGGTTCCTTATATACTCCCTGGCTCCTGCACCAGATAGCCCATTCCACTGACAGCTTTCCACCATGTACTTTCAGAATGTTCCCGGTTGCTATGCCAGGAGAAGCATTGTTCTAAGTCCAGTAGTGGTGAGCCAGGACTCTGTCCCTGCAGTGTTATCTCTCTGATATCTCTGCACAACACAATGTATTGTAGCAAGCAATATGCATTTTATGTTCCACTCAGATACTTGGGGTCACAGTTGATACAAGGCTGACATGTTCTGTGTTTGCAGAGTACATTCTTGTTTCACTTACTAGGTACAAATGTGGCTCAGTCTTTCAGCACTTGCATTCAGTGCTTGTGAGCGTGTACAATCATACACTGACATATATAAGACTCTGGTAATAAAGTCATTATCTCCTGATTATCATAAGGCTCCAGACTGAACTGTGTACAACAGGGGTGGGCAATTATTTCAGCTGGGGGGCCGCTTAACACTTCCATTGAATATTCGAGGGCCGCACACAAAATATCTTGTATATACAATACCGATCGGGTCTGAACTGTGCATGCGTATGCACCGCAATGTACAGGTGCGTCGGTCCGCAGCGCCGGGCAGCAACGGGATGGTGCGAACAAAGCGATCGCACGGGCAATCGCAAGGTGATTGACAGGCAGAGGGTGTTTGTGGGTGGCAACTGATCGTTTTAGAGGAGTGTCCGGAAAAAACGCTGGAGGGACCAGGCATTTGGAGGGAGGGTTTCTGATGTCAGCTCAGGCTCCGATCATCGCACTGGAAGAGTAAGTCCTGGGCTGTTCAGAGACTGCACAAACTTCTGTTTGTGCAGCTCTCTGCACTTGTGATCACACACCTGCACAGCGATTTCCCCTTCCCCCTGTAGGTGGTGACGAACTGATCGCAGCAGTGCAAAAATCGCCTGCTAGCGATCAGGTCTGAATTAGGCCCATAGTTATGTATAGAACTATAAAAACATAGTATATATAACTATAATAACACACACCACAATATACAGTACGTTGCATATGTAGTTTTTTTACAGCCAAAATACAAATGTCTAAAAAAAAAAACATTAATCCAGTAATTAAAAAAAAAAAAAACAATGCTGAAAACAAACAAACAGCATCCTGTGTAATGCTGTTATTCACCGCTCCTGTCTCTGTCCCTGGGCACAGTTATTGGCTCCTCCCCTCCCCCGGACCCATATAGCAGTCTCTACTCCCCTTCCCACCCCCTCCCCTAAACCCATAGAGCAGTCTCTACCCCCCTCCCCTGGACCCATATAACAGCTTTTAAAGTTATGCACAGATCCCTTTACCTTTTTTTCAGTGGCAGATCTGCTGCCCGCTGCCAGATCCCCGCTGCCCGCTGCCAGATCCCCACTGCCTGCTGCCAGATCCCCGCTGCCAGATGATCCGCGCTGCCCGCTGTGCTGCACGGATTCACTGCTGCTGCCCGCTGTCCACTCCTGCTGTGGCTCCGCCCCCGTGCCGCCCCGCGCACGACGTCACAGAGGAAATCCCGGTCAGGTGACCCTGTGACGTGACCGGCATTTCCTCAGCGGCGCCGCTTCTGGGAGCTGTGTAGCGCAATGACAAGTGGCTCAGCCAATCGGGCCGCTTGTCATTGCTCACTGGTGGGGGACTTCGGGCCAGGCAAGATCGGTCCACGGGCCGCATCCGGCCCGCGGGCCGCATGTTGCCCACCCCTAGTGTACAAGCTAGTGACAGGACGCCTATTACTATAACTGTTATGTGACTATTACCACTGACAGATTTGTCTCTGGATTCCTTATTTTCCAGTATTGATACATTTAATCTTCTGCGTTTTAGTTGCCATTGTAGCCATCTGTTAGATTGTAAGTAGCAGGGCAGGGTTCCGGTATGAATGGTCGACCATGTTATGGTCGACCACTATTGGTCGACATTTACATGGTCGACATGGACACATGGTCGACACATGAAAATGGTCGACACATGAAAGGTCAACACATGAAAAGGTCGACATGAGTTTTTGTAAACTTTTTTTGGTGTCGTTTTTTGCGTAATGTGACTGGGAACCCCAATTAGTGCACTGCGTCCCCTCGCATGGCTCGCTTCGCTCGCCATGCTTCGGGCATGGTGCCTTCACTTCGCTCGGTACAGATTACCGTTCCAATCGTAGTCCACGTGGATCGTAAAGTATAGAAAAGTTCCCCAAAATAAAAAAAAAATTGTGTCGACATTTCATGTGTCGACCATGTGTCCATGTCGACCATGTCAATGTCGACCAATAGTGGTCGACATAATGACTGTCGACCATAACATGGTCGACCATCTGAACGGATACCGCAGGCAGTGACAAGATCTTGGCAATGTAACCTCAAAATTTTAAGTAGACATTATTTTGTTATTTATTTTTTCTTTCTTCTATTTCCAGTCAAAAATAACCTGACACTGCCTTTCAAAAAAAATGGCCCTTTAAATCTTGAGGCTACATTTGGTAATATCTCACTGCTGCCCACTACTCACAGGCCATTACATTTAGGACCAGGTTTCTTTTCCACTAAAAACCTGGGTCCTTCCTGGGTAATTCGAAACTGGATTCAAACCGGTTCACACCGCAGTGGTGTGTCTTCCCTCTGTCGGCACTTGGAGATGACATCTCCAAGCACCAGTGAGCTGGCTGTACATAGGCTTTTAACGGGACCTGGGAAATACCTGTTTACACTGCAGCCTTATCCAGGTCCAACGCTGGTAGCTACCCAAATCGGGTTCCTGGGTCACTAGAACCAGGTTATTTTTCAGTGACCCTTTCCCACTGAGGTGCAACCTGGCTTGACCCAGCAATAGCCCAGGTTATTGTGGCAGTGGAAAAGGGGTATTACTGGGTTATTGTGGCAGTGGAAAAGGGGTATTACTGATTTATGACAGGGAATGTTGGCGACTTGCAACATGTCTCTACATTTTTATATTGTATAGAATTTATAGGAAAAAATATTGGATTAGGGAGGAAAAGGGTATTAAATCAGACAAACCTGATGGGTAGATTGTCATATCCAGCAATTGGTCATTATATACTGTGTCTGCTTTTGTCATTGCTTGTGATTACACAGGTGATTGGATTCAGTTACCAGAACAACAGCAGCATTTGTTCTGCTGTACAGAACTCGCGTATAGCTGAGAGATGTTTCCATGTCATACTCCTGGTGCCACAACAAGACAGGGAGAATGTAATGTACCAGTACTACAGTGTATAGCACTATGTGAGTACTGTACATATGAAGTAATTTCAGGTTGGAAATGCTGATAACAGACAAAATGCAGTGAGCTCATGTATGCTCTCTCGTATCACTGGCTGGACTTTGGTCTGCTCACATGTGGGCGGTGAGATGACAGTTTACTCTAGCTGACATTTTTCTCTTCTATCTCTAATAAGAAGCAGCACAAGGGGCTGAATGTACTGTATGACACAATGTGATTTTTGCTGTATATTTATGCATTTACAATCCTGATCTCATTTATTTTAACCTGTTTTTTTGCTTAAGGAAATTGTCTGCCATACGTTTAAATTCCCACAATGCTTTGTTAAGAAGTGCAAGACAGCATCAATTCCGAAAAGTGTGAACACATGAATCTGCTTTAAATGCTGTCCACATATTAATCAATATGTGGCTTTGAATGAATGCAAGAAAAATATTTCATGTTATGTTTACAATATTACATTTGAAACCCATTACTTCTAAAATGTTCTGTTTAGAAACATTAACTATTTATCTTTTAAACTATAGAGTTTGGAACAGGTACTAGTCTTTTTGTGCTTATAAGCAGGCCAGGGCGTTACTAAACAAGCCTACAGTGCAGGGGACGGGCCAGGCTTTTGGAATGCACCTGTTGGTTTGAGTGTTGCAGTAAAAAGGACTGTATCTAATACCACTTTCCCATACCAATCACAGGTCGCACCCGGGAATTGAACATGGGTCCTTCCCAGGTGGGACCCGCCATGAAGCCCCTTTCAGACTGGCAACGCGACCTGGCAATATGTTGGGTCTGGTTGCCATCGGGGGCGGGAGCGAAGGCTGCGTTGGGCGTCATCAAGAGCGGGAGCGGAGGCAGTGCTTGGAGATGAGATCGTCTCCACGCTGCCTCCTCCATACTATGAACGGGTTCCGGATCACATCAATCCGGGTTACCCGTTCACACCACACCTGACCCGGGAATAACCCTGCTTTATTCCTGGGTTGAAATACCGGGTGAGGCGATCCGGGAATTCAGGACTTACCCCTTTCACACCACACATTGACCCGCGTCGACCCGGCAATTTATCGGATTATATGGGCAGTGGGAATGGGGTATGAGATGCCCAAATATTCTCTCTCCAGTTGCTCGGGATTACCTGTGAATGTTTACAAATATCAATCAGCAGAGGCGATATCTGGGATCATTCATTCTCTTCTGTAGCTTAGAAGGATATTGGAAGTCACAGAGAATTTCATCACCATGTAATAGCATGACTATGCAGGCGTCATGTTTTATATTGATCATGGAGATTTGAGGTAAATTGTAGCATTTATCATTTATATTACTATGGGCATTATTCCTTTATAATCCTCAAGTTTTCTGAATGAGCTTTAAAGTGATGACTTTAGCACTCCATGTTTATTATATCCATTCATATATTAGCATTACGGAACCTCCGGGAGCGACGCAAATCACGCTGTCACTTTGCTGTGCTGCTTGTGTAAGAGGCTGGCGCGCAGACTGGAGTGCACCAGGAGGAGGTAGGGGCACGCCATTTGGAACTGGTTCCTGAAGGTGACAGACGATGGAGTCTCTGGTACTTCTGCTACTGAACAGTGCTGATTATAATGCACTGTTCCATAATACCAGTGGTACTCTCACTGTCACAATTCATCAACTTTAAATGTGACATGTTTTATTATATTATAATTAGAACCACTAATTAATGACTTTCATTTTCTCTGATTCATTAAAATGACATCTGCTAAAATGTTATATGTTTTTACTTGATTTATTTTACAGCGCTGTGGTAAATTTGTGTGGACAAACTATTCTTACAAATGAATATGATTACAGTTTTATTTATAGGTATTGTAAATTCAAACTGTTTTGTGTGTCGCCCTCAACAGTTTTCTACAACCTATTAAGTACCCCCCTTCCCCCAGCTGAAATAATTGTTCTCTCCTGGGCTGCGAGATACAGGGTTCTATTTATCAAGCAAAATAAGGGGCCTATTTATGAATGAGGGTGGGATGTACTAACCTCCGCCATCACGATAACTGCACTTTTCTCCGCTGCCCACCGCTCCCCCGTCTGCTTTCTCATCCCCTTCTCCCTCTTCCTCACTGCCGCGGCCACTGTGTTCTCTCATCGCTGCGCTCCCCCTGGCCGTTTGGCGCATGCGCATTCGGGTTCTGCTTTTCTGGGCATGCACACACTGGTTCATCAATATGTCAGTTAGCGCATGCCCGGAAAAGCAGAACCCGGATGCGCATGCGCCAAACGGCCAGGGGGAGCGCAGCGATGAGAGAACACAGTGGCCGCGGCGGTGAGGAAGAGGGAAAAGGGGATGAGAAAGCAGATGGAGGAGCGGCGGGCAGCGGAGCGGGGAGTGTCAGAGCGCAGAGAAAAGTGCAGTTATCGCGATGGCGGAGGTTAGTACATCCCGCCCTGAGTGAGAAAAATCATTCTGTGTAATAAATGGTGCTCTAGCCAATCAGCAGACAACTGTCATTTTTTTGAAGCACATGAGTCATGAGCTGATTGGCTGGATCACCATTTATCAAATGCACTAGTTTTATCATTCACATTGATGAGATTTATCACTCGTTGCTAAATGAGCCCCTTAGTTCTTTTCCTGAAGTTTTGAAAGAAAAAGTTCTTACTGTATTTCCATTTCTCTATATTTATCAAGAGGCATACGAGTTTCGTAATTGATGCCTCCGTTATTGCACATAAACACCGGCTTCACAGCCTTCTGTGTAGGCAATGTGTGTAATCCATTTATCAAGCCGCACAAAATATTGATCACTAGACCCCACAGAGTGAGAAGTAGCTGAACCTATAGTGTCCTGTCAGCACATCTCACACAAAAAAGCCAAGAGAGATTCAATCGCTGAGGAGAATCCCTATTCCCCCTTAGACACTGGTTTAGTGCAATGGTTCTTAAACTCGTTCATCTATGAGCATATGATTTTTTCATTAAAATAGCCAACTATGTTCTTGGCTTAAATGTAAAAAAAAAAAATATATATATATATATATATATATATATATATATATATATATATATATATATATATATATATATATATTTATTTATTTTTGTCGTTTTTGAAAAATTTAAAAAATAGTCCTCAGTTTAGAGTTTAAAGCGGATTACTTGTGCACTTTGCTCACTATTAGTTATAGACATGTCTGACTAATGGCCATTAGATACTCAACATTTCTCTAAATCCATATATTTTATATATGGTTTTGTTACTGATGAGCACAAACAAGAATCACTATGGAGACCTGTCTGAGGAGGTGGGAGGTAGACTAGACCGAAAGCAGCTGAGTTTCACTCAGAAATCTGCAATAAATCTATGACAAGCCTGAAATATCCTCAAAGCTGTTTGTTGGTGAATGAGAAATACATGACTAATGTGCCTTGATAACCTACAATTTCAATCTATCTGATGTTCTCAGACTATGACAGCAGTAATGTGTGATGCAAATGTACTAGTGTGTGTGTGTGAGAAGTAAATGAACTTTACCTATAAAGGAATAATTGATCCATTTTTTTTTCTAGTATTACAGTATGTACACAAAGTAAAATTTGCTCAAATTAACATTTTGGGGCCCATTTATCAAGGCATTTTATCATACGCAAGTTTTAAAACTCGTTGCATATGATAAATTGTGCTCCAACCAATCAGCTCCCAACTGTCCTTTTTTAAACACAAGACAGTAGCTGATTGGCTGGAGTTTAAAAAAGGACAGTTGGGAGCTGATTGGTTGATGCACCATTTATCACACGCAACGAGCTTTAAAACTTGCATATGATAAAACTCGTTGATAAATGGGCTCCTATGAATCCACATAGTGAATAGTGGTTGTGCGAAAATATGCAAATGACACCACTGGCGCTGTGATTTGTATTGAGCCACCCACTGAAAAGCAGCTCTGATCTGCCGCTATATGCTTAATATGACCTTCTGAGCCTATGGTCATATAGCATGGACACTGGAGCCATTTTTGTTGCATATGGGATTGCAGTTGCAAGCTATCCATGAGGCCCAACACTCCTTTCTGTTAGGCCATGTTCCCGAATCTTGGACGCACGGCATGCAGCTTTACCATTTATGTAATTGGTGAGGAGTGGATTATATATTTGGGATCTGGGGGTGGCCCTTTAGAACAACTAGAGAAGGGGTTCATGCATACAGATTATAAGCGTATATACAGGAAACCGCATAGAGAAAAGAATTAGGTACATGTAAATATAATTGGAATTTGGGGACACCTGGTAGCTATTCATGGTGGTGGTGGTGGTAGTAATATTAGAAATAATAATGGGTTTATTTAGTTTTTGCCTTTAAAAAAATTGGCGCCTTTTTTTTTTTTCTCTTAGTACCAGTACATGCAGTAGATCTTAGTATTGCTAAGGAAAAGCAACTCCAAGTCTCAGTACTATGCTACGCTGGATACGAAACACTTCCAGGAGTAAAGTTATAAAAGTCATGTTTTGGAACATTTATGGACGCCTGTATGGTTTAAAGAACCGTTCCAAGTCTCCTTTCCCTGACATATATCATTGACTGTAGGTTGTGCCAGGAATGATCTCACCCAAACGCTGTTCTCATAAACATGAGCTGCAGGGCGTGGTACTTTCTTTCACTGACAGAAACCTTTTAACATTTTGCTTCTGAAAAACAACTTCCATTTCTATGTTTGGAGGTGACCTATTTGTCTTCACACCCATATTAACAGTGTAAAAGGGGAATCTCTAGCCTTTCCCAGGAGCATGCCCTTCTGACGAGTGACCACCCACTTCCAGAGATGCAAAGTCTGCGTCACAGACAGCGAGAGACTGTGCAATGCTGTCAAGTGTGTGTGTGTGTATGTATGTATATGTGTGTATGTGTGTGTATATATATATATATATATATATATATATATATAATTATTACAGAAGCAAGGGATAATATTGCGCCACTTGTGCTAGGACACAGAGATGTTGTGCAACCGGCAACCTAAAAAACACTCCCCTCTACTGTTAATGGGGCGTCTGCTGGGTCCCTCAAAAAATACAGGGGTGGTAAGCCCCTGAAACAATGTAAAAAGAAGGGGGGATGAGGGATATATAGCGACTAATGTGTTGATACAATGTACAGTTGCCACTTAGATATATAAAAAAAAAATATTTATTAATATAGACATAAAAGAAACATAAAGGCATATATAAAAATGGGACAACAAAACATACACAGCTGAGCTAAAAACACTTAAATGAAAAACTCTACAATTTCAATAAAACCAAGTAAAATGGATTTTCCTTATCTTAGGTGAGGTAGGTGCAGGATTTCACCAACGCGTTTCGTCTCAAAAGACTTCTTCAAGAAGTCTTTTGAGACGAAACGCGTTGGAGAAATCCTGCACCTACCTCACCTAAGATAAGGAAAATCCATTTTACTTGGTTTTATTGAAATTGTAGAGTTTTTCATTTAAGTGTTTTTAGCTCAGCTGTGTATGTTTTGTTGTCCCATTTTTATATATGCCTTTATGTTTCTTTTATGTCTATATTAATAAATATTTTTTTTTATATATCTAAGTGGCAACTGTACATTGTATCAACACATTAGTCGCTATATATCCCTCATCCCCCCTTCTTTATATCTATCTATCTATCTATCTATCTATCTATCTATCTATCTATCTATCTTTATATATATATATATATATATATATATATATATATATATATATATATATATATATATATATATATATATATATATATATATATATATATATATATATATATAATCTATCCAGCAGCATACATTATCTAACTGTTCATCTCAGAGGACTGCCAGGCACATATAAAATGTTACAAATATTATATTTTATATTATGATTTATTTATTTATTTTCTCCCTCATGGGTGGTACTGAATTAAATAATTAACTTAAAACGTAAGTGCATACATTATTTGAATAGAAATGAATAGCCCACAAAATGTGCGATACTCCCTCACAACATGCGCAGAGCTGGGGTTCCAAACTTGACCCAATTTTAACTCCCAAAAATGGATCCTTGTGCTGCTGCTGCTGCTGATGATGATGATGATGATGATAATAATAAATTACATAATTATCACTGTACTGCTCTGTAGCTACAGTATAATAAAGTACAGTATATTAATAAAGCTAATATACTAAACAGTAAAATAAGTGATACAACCCAGATATTACACATCATCCTGCTATTTGTAAAATCCCTTACTTCAAAGCCATAACTACAAGGTTTGCACAAACTTTTATATACGTACCCATTAGTCCATTTAATAGACCAGCTTAATGACGTACCCTCTTGTGATGCTCCGATGCCACATGTGAGTGCACAGGTAACACATCTGGGGCTTATTATGCATTAGACATGGGCAATCATTGTAAGGCCTGTTCAATTATTTATGATCATCTAAAGTCATGATTTTGAAGGGTCCCAGTCAACGTCTATAGTTCGGTTACTTTGTATACATGTTCAGCACGTCTAGGGTGGGTGCCACCACCCCTCCCCATAATTATCCAATAGAGAGAGAGTACATTGATTTCTGGAAACTACTAGACTGTTGCCTAGGATCTCGTTGTGAATGATGAGTGTAATAATTAGAGGTCTGCAGGGTACTTGCCAGTTACATTATGTAATAATTATCCTGTTTTACTTTGCGCAGCAAAACTGTATATGTACCTGATTCAGAATTGATTGTAGCAGCAAATGTTTATCTAATGGGCAAAACCATGTGCACTGGAGGGAGGGGGGATGGGGGGTGTCAAGAAAATAGGAATTTAATTACCTACCGGTAAATCCTTTTCTCGTAGTCCGTAGAGGATGCTGGGGTCCATATTAGTACCATGGGGTATAGACGGGTCCACCAGGAGCCATTGGCACTTTAAGAGTTTAATAGTGTGGGCTGGCTCCTCCCTCTATGCCCCTCCTACCAGACTCAGTCTAGAAACTGTGCCCGAGGAGACGACATACTTTGAGAGAAGGAATTACACAGATAGTGGCGAGATTCATACTAGCTCACACAACAGGCAAATCCGGCTAACATGCCGGAATAACGCAGCAACAGCTGAAATAGTAAATAACACAGAACTTACCTAGGAACCAGGCAGTACTGAACTATAAAACCAATACAGGAAAACGCAGCGCTGGGCAGGCGCCCAGCATCCTCTACGGACTACGAGAAAAGGATTTACCGGTAGGTAATTAAAATCCTATTTTCTCTAACGTCCTAGAGGATGCTGGGACTCCGTAAGGACCATGGGGAATAGACGGGCTCCGTAGGAGACATGGGCACTTTAAGAAAGACTTTAGACTCTGGGTGTGCACTGGCTCCTCCCTCTTTGCCCCTCTTCCAGACCTCAGTTTTAGACTGTGCCCAGAGGAAGATGGGTGCACTGCAGGGAGCTCTCCTGAGTTTCCTGCTAAGAAAGCATTTTGTTAGGTTTGTTTCTTATTTTCAGGGAGCTCTGCTGGCAACAGACTCCCTGCATCGAGGGACTGAGGAGAGAGGAGCAGACCTACTTAAATGATAGGCTCTGCTTCTCGGCTACTGGACACCATTAGCTCCAGAGGGAGTGGAACACAGGTTCGTCCTGGGCGTTCATCCCAGAGCCGCGCCGCCGTTCTCCTCACAGAGCCGGAAGAAACGAAGAAAGAAGACTACTGAGGCGGCAGAAGCCCTCAGGTGCTTCGCTGAGGTAACGCACAGCACTGCAGCTGTGCGTCATTGCTCCCATACACCTCACACACTCCGGTCACTGTAAGGGTGCAGGGCGCAGGGGGGGCGCCCTGGGCAGCAATAAAATACCTCTCCTATGGCAAATTACTATATACATGTACAGGTGGGCACTGTACATGTATATAAAAGAGCCCCCGCCATATTTTATTAAGTTTGAGCGGGACAGAAGCCCGCTGCCGAGGGGGCGGGGCTTCTCCCTCAGCACTCACCAGCGCCATTTTCTCTCCACAGCACTGCTGAGAGGAAGCTCCCCGGACTCTCCCCTGCTTGACACACGGTGAAAGAGGGTTTTAAAGTAGAGGGGGGGCACATAATTGGCGATTATACATTACAGCAGCGTTACTGGGTAAACATTCTGTGTTTTTCTCCGGGGTCATATAGCGCTGGGGTGTGTGCTGGCATACTCTCTCTCTGTCTCTCCAAAGGGCCTAAAGAGGAACCTGTATTCAGAAAAGAGTTTCCCTGTGTGTGTGGAGTGTGTCGGTACGCGTGTGTCAACATGTTTAACGATGAAGGCTCGCCTAAGGAGGAGGGGGAGTGCATGATTGTCAGGTCGCCATCGGCAACGCCGACACCGGACTGGATGGATATGTGGAATGTCTTGAATGCTAATGTAAATTTATTGCATAAGAGATTAGACAAGACTGAGGCTAGGGATCAGTCAGGTAGTCAGACCATGCCTGTCCCAGTGGCACCGGGACCTTCTGGGTCTCAGAAACGCACATTATCCCAGATCACTGACACAGATACCGACACGGATTCAGATTCCAGTGCCGACTATGAGGATGCAAAATTACAGCCAAAAGTGGCAAAAGGTATTTGTCACATGATCATTGCTATTAAAGAGGTTTTGCATATTACTGAGGAACCCCCTGTCCCTGACACGAGGGTACACATGTATAAAGAGGAAAAAGCCTGAGATCTCCTTTCCGTCCTCATTTGAGCTAAGCGAATTGTTCGAAAAGGCCTGGGAATCTCCAGACAGGAGACTACAAGTTCCCAAAAGGATTCTTATGGCGTATCCCTTCCCACAAAAGGACAGGATACGATGGGAATCTTCGCCTAAAGTAGACAAGGCGTTGACACGCTTATCCAAGAAGGTGGCACTGCCTTCCCAGGATACTGCTACCCTCAAGGATCCTGCGGATCGTAAGCAGGAAGTTACCATGAAGTACATTCACACACACTCTGGTACTATTGTTAGGCCGGCTATGGCATCGGCCTGGGTTTGTAGTGTTGCAGCATGGACAGATTCCTTGTCTACGGAGATTGAGACCCTAGATAAGGATACCATTCTAATGGCCCTAGAGCATATCAAGGATGCTGTGTTATATATGAGGGATGCTCAAAGAGACATTTGTTTACTAAGCTCCAGAATAAATGCTATGTCTATTTCTGCTAGGCGACTCTTGTGGACCCAACAGTGGACGGGGGATGCCGACTCAAAGCGGCATATGGAGTCGTTGCCTTACAAGGGGGAGGAGTTGTTTGGAGAAGGCCTCTCGGACCTTGTCTCTACTGCTACGGCTGGCAAATCGAATTTTTTACCTTATGTTCCCCCACAACATACTAAGAAGGCACCTCATTACCAAATGCAGTCCTTTCGTTCAAATAAAAGCAAAAAGGTTCGGGGATCGTCCTTTCTTGCCAGAGGTAAAGGCAAGGGAAAAAAGCTGCACACAGCTAGTTCCCAGGAGCAGAAGTCTTCCCCCCCCCCCCCCCCCCCCCCCCCCCACACGTCTGCAAAATCCACCGCATGACGCTGGGACTTCCCTGGGGGGGCCAGATCAAGTGGGGGCATGTCTTCGATTTTTCAGCCATGTCTGGGTTCACTCACAGGTGGATCCCTGGGCAATAGAGAGTGTTTCTCAGGGATACAGGCTGGAATTCGAAGAGATGCCTCCTCGCCGGTTTTTCAAATCGGCTCTGCCAGCTTCTCCGTCAGAAAGGGAGTTGCAATTCAAAAATTGTACCTGCAACAGATGATAGTCAAGGTTCCTCTTCTCCAGCAAGGAAAGGGGTATTACTCAACCCTGTTTGTGGTTCCGAAACCGGACGGTTCGGTCAGACCCATTTTGAATCTGAAATCCCTGAACCTGTACTTGAAAAAGTTCAAGTTCAAGATGGAATCGCTCAGAGCGGTCATCGCCAGCCTGGAGGGGGGGGGATTGGAAGGTTTCCCTGGACATAAAGGATGCTTACCAAGGTAATGGCGGAAATGATGGTGCTCCTGCGCAAGCAGGGTGTCTCAATTATCCCATACTTGGACGATCTCCTCATAAAGGCAAGATCTCGAGAGAAGTTACTGGACAGCGTGTCACTGTCAGTGAGGACGTTGCAACAGCACGGCTGGATTCTCAATATTCCAAAGTCCCAGCTGGTTCCTACAACGCGTCTGACCTTTTTGGGCCTGATTCTGAACACAAAAAAGAAAAAGATATTTTTCTTTCGATGGAAAAGGCTCAGGAGCTCATAGCTCTGGTCAGGAACCTATTAAAGCCAAAAAAGGTTTCAGTGCTTCACTGCACCCGTGTCCTGGGGAAGATGGTGGCATCGTACGAGGCCATCCCCTTCGGCAGGTTCCATGCGAGGACTTTTCAATGGGACCTACTGGACAAATGGTCCGGGTCTCATTTACAAATGCATCAAAGGATCACCCTGTCTCCCAGAGCCAGGATATCTCTCCTGTGGTGGCTGCACAGTGCTCACCTCCTGGAAGGCCGCAGGTTCGGCATTCAGGACTGGATCCTGGTGACCACGGACGCGAGCCTCCGAGATTGGGGAGCAGTCACACAGGGAAGAAATTTCCAAGGACTTTGGTCAAGTCAATAGACTTGTCTTCACATCAACATCCTGGAACTAAGGGCCATATACAACGCCCTGCGTCAAGCGGAGATCTTACTTCGCAATCGACCAGTTCTGATCCAGTCAGACAACATCACCGCAGTAGCTCATGTAAATGCCAAGGCGGCACAAAGAGCAGAGTGGCAATGGCGGAAGCCACCAGAATTCTTCGCTGGGCGGAGAATCATGTAAGCGCTCTGTCAGTAGTGTTCATTCCGGGAGTGGACAACTGGGAAGCAGACTTCCTCAGCAGACACGATCTGCATCCGGGAGAGTGGGGACTTCATCGGGAAGTCTTCGCGCACATTGCAAGTCGGTGGGGACTACCCCAAATAGACATGATGGCATCCCATCTCAACAAAAAGCTACAAAGGTATTGCGCCAGGTCAAGAGACCCTCAGGCGGTAGCTGTGGACGCCCTAGTGACACCGTGGGTGTTCCAGTCGGTATATGTGTTTCCTCCTCTTCCTCTTATACCCAAGGTGTTGAGGATAATAAGACAAAGAGGAGTGAGAACAATTCTCATTGTTCCAGATTGGCCACAAAGGACCTGGTATCCGGATCTGCAAGAAATGCTCACAGAAGATCCGTGGCCTCTTCCTCTAAGGCAGGACCTGTTACAACAAGGTCCCTGTCTGTTCCAAGACTTACCGCGGCTGCGTTTGACGGCATGGCGGTTGAACGCCGGATCCTAGCGGAAAAAGGTATTCCGGATGAGGTCATTCCTACGCTAATAAAGGCTAGGAAGGACGCGACGTCTAATCATTATCACTGAATATGGCGAAAATATATTTGTTGATGTGAGGCCAGGAATGCTCCCACGGAAGAATTCCATCTAGGCCGTTTTCTTCACTTCCTACAAACTGGAGTGAATTTGGGCCTAAAATTAGGCTCCATTAAATTTCAGATTTCAGCCTTATCCATTTTCTTTCAAAAGGAATTGGCCTCGTTACCTGAAGTACAGACTTTTGTGAAGGGAGTACTGCATATTCAGCCTCCTTTTGTACCTCCGATGGCGCCTTGGGACCTTTAACGTGGTGTTAAGTTTCCTTAAGTCACATTGGTTTGAACCACTTAAAACAGTGTAGTTGAAATTTCTCACTTGGAAGGTGGTCATGTTGTTAGTCTTGGCTTCGGCTAGGCGAGTTTCGGAATTGGCGGCTTTATCACATAAAAGCCCCTATCTGGTTTTCCATATGGATAGAGCAGAGTTGCGGACCCGTCCTCAATTCCTACCTAAGGTGGTCTCATCCTTTCATATGAACCAACCTATTGTCGTGCCTGTGGCTACACGTGACTTGGAGGATTCCGAGTCCCTTGATGTGGTCAGGGCTTTGAAAATTTACGTGGCCAGAACGGCTAGGATCAGAAAAACAGAAGCACTGTTTGTCCTGTATGCAGCCAACAAGGTTGGCGGACCTGCTTCAAAGCGGACTATTGCTCGCTGGATCTGCAACACGATTCAGCAGGCGCATTCTACGGCAGGATTGCCGTTACCGAAATCGGTTAAGGCCCATTCCACTAGGAAGGTGGGCTCGTCTTGGGCGGCTGCCTGAGGGGTCTCGGCACTACAGCTGTGCCGAGCTGCTACTTGGTCGGGGTCAAACACTTTTGCAAAGTTCTATAAGTTTGATACCCTGGCTGAGGAGGACCTCCTGTTTGCTCAATCGGTGCTGCAGAGTCATCCGCACTCTCCCGCCCGTTTGGGAGCTTTGGTATAATCCCCATGGTCCTTACGGAGTCCCAGCATCCTCTAGGATGTTAGAGAAAATAAGATTTTACACTTAACGGTAAATCTATTTCTCGTAGTCCGTAGAGGATTCTGGGCGCCCGTTCCAAGTGCGGACTTCTTCTGCAAGACTTGTATATAGTTATTGCTTACATAAGGGTTATATTATAGTTCATCGGTTTGGTCCGAGACCATGTTGTTTGTTCATACTGTTAACTGGGTAGTTTATCACAGGTTATACGGTGTGATTGGTGTGGCTGGTATGAATCTTGCCCTTGGATTAACAAAAATCCTTTCCTTGTACTGTCCATCTCCTCTGGGCACAGTTTCTCTAACTGAGGTCTGGAGGAGGGGCATAGAGGGAGGAGCCAGTGCACACCCAGAGTCTAAAGTCTTTCTTAAAGTGCCCATGTCTCCTGCGGAGCCCGTCTATTCCCCATGGTCCTTACCGAGTCCCAGCATCCTCTACGGACTACGAGAAATAGATTTACAGGTAAGTGTAAAATCTTATTTTCTCTTATGTCCGTAGAGGATGCTGGGGTCCATATTAGTACCATGGGGATGTACCAAAGCTCCCAGAACGGGAGGGAGAGCGCGGAGGCTCCTGCAACACTGCTTGACCAAACTTGAGGTCATCAGAGGCCAAAGTATCAAACTTGTAAAACTTGACAAATGTGTTCGACCCAGACCAAGTAGCCGCTCGGCAGAGTTGTACAGCCGAGACACCCCCGGGCAGCCGCCCAGGAAGAGCCCACTTTACGAGTAGAGTGGGCCTTTACAGATTTTGGACACTGCAATCCTGCCATGGAATAAGCATGCTGGATAGTGAACCTGATCCAACGTGAAATCAGCTGCTTAGAAGCAGGACACCCAATTTTCTTGGGATCATACAGGACAAACAGAGAGTAACTTTTCCGATGACGAGCTGTCCTCTTCACATAAATCTTCAAAGTCCTTACTACATCCAAGGCCTTTGAAGCAATTGAGGAGTCAGTAGCCACTGGCACCACAATAGGTTGGTTGATATGGAAAGCCGATACAACCTTAGGCAGGAACTGTGGACGAGTCTTAAGTTCCGCCCTGTCTTCATGGAAGATCAGATAGGGGCTTTTACAAGATAAAGCCCCCAATTCCGACACGCGTCGCGCAGAAGCCAAGGCCAACAAAGTGACTACCTTCCACGTGAGAAATTTGAGATCAGCCTCCTGTAGAGGCTCGAACCAAGCAGACTGCAGGAACTGTAACACCACATCAAGATCCCAGGCTGGATGTGCAGAACCAATTTCAAAAAGGTCTGAACCTCCGGGAGGACAGCCAATTGTTGTTGGACAAAGCAGAGATCTGGACCTTGATGGAGTCCAATCTCAGTCCCATATCCACCCCTGCTTGCAGGAAAAGGAGAAAACGTCCAAGTTGAAACTCCACCACAGGAAACTTCTTGGACTCGCACCAAGAAACACATATTTTTTCCAAATGCGATGGTAATGTTTAGACGTTACCCCCTTCCTAGCCTGTATCAGGGTAGGAATGACCTCACTCGGGATACCCTTCCGAGCGAAGATCTAGCGTTCAACCACGTAAACCATGGTAAGTCTTGACAAGCGAACGGCCCCTGCAGTAGCAGATCCTCCCGAAGAGGTAACGGCCTTGGATCCTCCAGCAGAAGATCCAGTAGATCCGCATACCAAGCCCTCCTTGACCAGTCCGGAGCAATGAGGATTGCCAGAACCTTTGTTCTTCTTACCAGTTGAAGAACTTTTGGTATCAGAGGAAGTGGAGGGAACACATACACTGACATGAACACCCACGGTGTAACCAGTGCGTCCACCACCACTGCCTGCGGGTCTCTCGACCTGGAACAGTACCTCCACAGCTTCTTGTTGAGGCGGGAGGCCATCATGTCTATGTGAGGAACCCCCCACCAACCGGTTACCTCCTCGAACACCTCCGGATGGAGGCCCCACTCTCCCGGATGGAGATCGTGTCTGCTGAGGAAGTCTGCTTCCCAGTTGTCTACACCCGGAATGAAGATTGCCGACATCACCACCGCATGCCTTTCTGCCCAGAGGAGGATTTTTGCCACCTCTGACATGGCAGCCCTGCTCTTCGTTCCGCCTTGTCGGTTTATGTAGGCCTGGGTGGTCACATTGTCCGACTGCACCTGAACAGCCCGATCCTGTAGAAGGTGTGCTGCTTGCAGAAGGCCGTTGTACACAGCTCTTAGCTCCAGAATGTTTAAAAGAATTCTTGATCCGACCACTGTCCTTGGAAGGTTTCCCCCTAAGCGACTGCTCCCCAACCTCTTAGACTTGCATCCGTGGTTAGAAGGATCCAGTCCTGAACTCCGAACCTTCGGCCTTCCAGAAGGTGAGGCAGTTGTATCCACCAGAGGAGCGAAATCCTGGCTTTTGGAGACAGACGGATCCTCCGGTGCATGAGTAGGGGAGATCCTGACCACTGGTCCAAGAGATCCAGCTGAAAGGATCGAACATGAAACCTGCCGTACTGTAGAGCCTCGTAGGAGGCTACCATCTTCCCCAGAAGGCGGATGCATTGATGAACCGAGACTCGGGTAGGCTTTAAGATATCCCAGACCATTGATTGGATCATCAAAGCTTTCTCCACCGGCAGAAACACCCTCTGCACTTCCGTGTCTAGGATCATTCCCAGGAAAGACAGCCTCATTGTCGGCTCCAGATGAGACTTTGGAAGGTTCAGGATCCAACCATGCTCCTTGAGCAGATGTGTCGTGAGAGCAATGGATTGCAACAACTTCTTCTCCCTGGACGATGCCTTGATCAGGAGATCGTCCAGATACGGAATTATGTTCACCCCTTGCTCGTGCAGGAGAACCATCATCTCCGCCATCACCTTGGTGAAGACCCTCGGTGCTGTGGAGAGGCCAAACGGCAGCGCCTGAAACTGATAGTGATCGTCCAACAGTGCAAACCTGAGATATGCCTGATGTGGAGACCAGATGGGAACGTGGAGGTACGCATGCTTGATGTCCAGGGACACCAGGAACTCCCTCTCCGTCAGACCTGAGATGACAGCTCTCAGAGACTCCATTTTGAATTTGAACTCCCTGAGGTAGGGGGTTCAAAGATTTTAAGTTCAGAATTGGCCGTACCGAACCATCCGGCTTCGGTACCACGAAAAGGTACGAATAATAACCTTTGTTCCACTGATGAGGTGGAACTGCAACAATGACCCTGGACACCACCAACTTTTGGATAGCTTCCAGAAGAATTGTTCTGTCTGCCAGCAGAGCTGGTAAGCCTGACTTGAAGAAACGGTGAGGCGGGAGATCTAGAAACTGCAGCCTGTACCCTCTGGACACTATATCCAGTACCCAGGGGTCCAGGCCCGACGACACCCAGACGTGGCTGAAATGCCGGAGTCTTGTCCCCACCTGACCTTCTTCCAGGCCCAGCTGTCCACCGTCATGCGGAGGACTTAGGGGTATCAGAAGCGGGCTTCTGGTTCTGGGAGCCAGCGGGAGCAGGCTTCTTTCCTTTAGCACGACCACCTCTGAAGAAGGTGTTCGAAGGCTTGTTCTTTCTAGGTCTCGCAGGTCGAAAGGACTGTGACGTGGCTGGTGTAAAAGGCTTCTTTATAGCCGATGCAGCTGAGGGGAGAAAAGGAGACTTACCCACTGTAGCCGTGGCATTCCACGCATCTAGCACCTCCCCAAAGAGAGCCTGACCTGTATAAGGAAGACCTCCACACTCTTTCTGGATTCCGCGTCCGCAGACCATTGGCGCAGCCAGAGACCTCTGCGAGCCGAGACGGACATGGAGGAGATCCCTGCAGCCATGGAACCCAGGTCCTTCATGGAATCTACCAGGAATCCTGCAGAATCCTGAATATGGCGTAAAAATAAATCAACATCACCTTTATCCATCGTAGTCGATTCCTCCTGCAGAGCGATTGACCACCTGGCAATAGCTTTTGCAATCCACGCACAGGCTATAGTAGGCCGCAGTATAGCCCCTGAAGCCATGTAAATGGATTTTAGCGTAGCATACACCTTGCGATCTGCCGGGTCCTTCAAGGCGGTAGATCCAGGGAGCGGTAATACCACCTTTTTGGACAGCCTGGAGACACAGGCGTCAACTATCGGCGGAGACTCCCACTTTTTCCTATCTTCTTCTGGGAAAGGAAAAGCAATTAAGACCCTCTTAGGGATCTAGAATTTCTTTTCCGGATTTTCCCATGCTTTTTAAAAAATAGCATTAAATTCTTTGGATGCCGGGAAGGTGAGGGGGGGGGAGGGGGCTTTTTACTGTCTGTGACAGAGGCCTCCTCCACCTGCTCAAGAGCTGTGTCAGTGATGTGTAACACATCCCTTACAGTTTCAATCATCAACTGCACCCCCTTAGTAAGTGACGCCGCCCCCTCGACACATCCTCGTCACCGTCTGCAGCCTCAGAATCTGTGTCCGTATCATCCTGCATAAGCATTGCAAGTGCACGTTTGTGAGAATGTACCGCAGGGGACCCCGAGGAAGCAGTATCCGACCATACTACCATAGAGGATTGTAAGACCTGAGTGGCATGCTCAGTCCTAGCAACCCTATCAGAAATCTGAGAAATAGTCCCCCTCAGAGAGGCTAACCATTCTGGCTCTCTAGCTGGGATCTGCGCTACAACAGTGCAATCCTGATTACATGGAATGGAGTCTTCCTGGGAAGATAAATCCTCTGCAGCATATGAAACAGTGTCCCTAGACATGTTGTCTCTCACACACACACACACACACACACACACACACACACACACACACACACACACACACACACACACACACACTCCACAAACACACATGGTATTGGGTAGACAGAGCTTCTCCCCAAGAATGGCAGAGAGACACAGAGATTGGAGCCAACCCACACACAGCGCTATTTGAGGGTTAGGGAGACCCTAACCAGCGCTGACTGAGTTCCTTAATAGGAGACACAGCCTGTATACAGCCTCCCCTCCCTTCTACAACCTCCTGGTACCGTACAGATAGCTGGAGTTGCTCTGGACATCCACTGGCAGTGATTGCAGGCAGAAAAAATGGCGCTGGACGCTGCTGGGTCCGCTCTGAGGAGAAGCTCCGCCCCTTCAATGGCGCTGTCTTCCCGCTCTTGAAGATTATACTGGTCTGAGGACTTTTGTGCTGGCTGAGATCCGCAGACCCCGACAGGCTTGATGTGGTCAGTATAGGATCTTGTGCTGGCTCAGGGCACCCACCGCGCTCCCAACCTTAAGCCGCCCTCTTCACACTGACCCCCCCCCCCCCACTTGTAAGGGGGGACAGTGACTAACTCGACAAACTTTAGCTCTGTGAGGGGGTGAGCTTTCCCCTGTGGCGGGGCGCGATCTGTCCCCTCTGCAGCTCAATGTCCAATCAGCGGAGTCAGTGGCACAAGACCCCGCTGGGTGGACACTGCTCCCCCGATCAGTTACTCGATGCAGGGAGGCTGTTGCCAGCAGCCTCCCTGTAAAACAAACAAACTCTAAAATAAACTTTTATAAAGAAGCTCTGTAGAGCTCCCCTAGCTCCCCTCAGGGCACATTTTCTAAACTGAGTCTGATAGGAGGGGCATAGAGGGAGGAGACAGCCCACACTATAAAACTCTTAAAGTGCCAATGGCTCCTGGTGGACCCATCTATACCCCATGGTACTAATATGGACCCCAGCATCCTCTAGGACATAAGAGAAATAACGTGCAGAGAGAGTTAGATTTGGGTGGGTTATTTTGTTTCTGTGCAGGGTAAATACTGGCTGCTTTTTTTTCAACACTGCAATTTAGATTTCAGTTTGAACACACCCAACCCAAATCTAACTCTCTCTGCACATGTTATATCTGCCCCCCAGCACTGCACATGGTTTTGCCCATAAGAGAACAAATTTTGCTGCTGACTTGACCCGTGATGTTAGCTGTGAGATGATGAGGATGATAGCCATTGATCATTCTGATTCGCCAAACGAAGTAAGACACACCCATTATGCAAATATACTGTTGCAGCTGTGATCTAATAGCAGGATCACAGTGTACTGAACTGTACTGTACAGATAACTTTTTAATCTGTTTGGGCGGGGAATGGTGCTTATGTGTTTGTTTATTTATTAACAGTTTCTTATATAGCGCAGCATATTCCGTTGCACTTTACAATTAGAACAACAGTAATAGAACAAAACTGGGTAAAAACAGACAGAGGTAGGAAGGCCCTGCTCGCAAGCTTATATGTTAGTGTGGGCTTTTAATAAAAGTAATATTTGTGTCTTGTTTGACTGTTTATAATTGGCATCATGCGACTTGGGTACTTATCTACACTCTCCGGCCTCTTATGCTGCTTTCAGATCGCAAATGACGGATCCTACCCGGTAAGAGAAATGTGTCCTTACCGGGTGGGATCCGGCATTTGCTCTCCTCTGCTGGCTTTCCGACCCGGCAATATACCGGGTCGGTTGCCATAGCAGCGGGGGGCGCAGCAGCAGCAGGGGCGGGAATGGAGGCGGCGCTGGGAGATGAGCTCATCGCCTGCGCCGCCTCTTTCTATGCTGTGAATGGGAGCCGTGTCGCATCGAAACGGCTCCCATTCACACTGCACCTGACCCGGTAATCAACCCGGTAATAACCCTTCTTTTTAACCGGGTTGAATTACCGGGTCAGGTGACCCGCTAAATCGTCAAAGGCGCTTTCACATCGCACACTGACCCGTTTCAACACGGCAATATACCGTGTTGATACCGGGTTATTTGTGCGATGTGAAAGGGGTATTACTGTATTGTGTATGTGTTGTACACTGTGTTCTTGCACATCCTTTATACTCGCAGTGAAGTAGACACACCTCTGTCTTATTCCAGGCGCATCTGCTTTTGTCATCTGCAGGGGGAAGCTGACGGTGCTACCTATGCTTTGGAGGTGGTACCATTTCATGGTTCCATCCAATTCTGAATGATGTCTCCATAGTGCGTAACCTGTATCTCGTGTAAAACCATTATCCTAGACTGCTTCCTGTCTCTGGTTTATCTGCAAGTGTTAACCAGCACTGAATCCATCTTAATTACTAGTGAGGTAACAAAATGACCTCATCCAATTTCATGTAAGCCTCAAAAGATTTGACTAAACTTGAAGCAAATAATACCATCTATGCAGATGAACAGCTGATATATAGTGTAATTATTACATCCAGATGGTTTTCCTGTAAAATACTGCAGACTTAGTGCATTTCTTTATAGAAAGGAAATTGTCAGCACTCTCTGTATATAATATTGCTAGTAATTTATTGTGTAAATCAAAGTGCTATATAACTGTTTCCTGACGGCATACGGTAGGGTTGTGAGGGCACAGAGCAGTTTCTAAAATGTTGTGTGAGTTTCTCTATTAACATGGTCACTGACATGTTAAAGCTACATATAAGGTGGTCGTATTCGTTTTCTAATGGTATTTTGCATACAAGCCTCATGACCTCTGTATGCACATATTGCTACTTTGACGTGAAAGAATTTTTGGGAGACAATAAGGTTACAACTTGGTAAATTATGATGCTTTAAAAAAGTTGTGAAGAATTTTTTCTTGGCACCTGTGGGATTGTTAAAGTGGATATTGTACAGTTGCCCACAGTGGAGCTAATTCTGAGTTGGGAGCTAAACTAAAAAAGCTAGGAACTTTGCATCGGGATAAAATATGTTGCAATACAAAGGGTGCAAACATGTTTATTTTTGCATGAAGCCCAATGATGACGCATCATCCCTGCACATTTCAAATCTGTCCCCACTTCAGTTGAACATGGTCATGCCAAGATGCAAAGTCATAGTGGTTATACCAGGTGCTTTGTTTTGTTCTTTTTCTATGAGGAAAGGTACTATTACTATGAAGAAAGCTGGTCCCCTGAATTGATGAAGGTCCTGCGACCAGATTAGTCTCTCACTGGTATACTAAGTTAAGTAACTGAAATGGACTAGTCTGGTGACATAAGTTCTAACAATATCGGCAAGGACAAAATAGTGACATTTAAAATGTCAACAGGTCAAAAAGTCGTCACATTTTTATTTATTTTTTGTCGACATGGGCATTATATAAGTGTTCCGCGTCTCCTCGCATGGCTCGCGGTTCCGGCACGGTGCCTCGCTGCGCTTGGCACACTATTATATTCCCCTTCCAGGTCCACTGGGATGGTAAAGTATGTCTGTTTCAATTAAAAAAAAATTGGGAAAAACTCATGTAGACTTTTTGACCTGTCGGCATTTCAAATGTTGGTATTTTGACCTTTTTGGTATTTTGACTGTCTGTCAATGGTTGTCTGTATTTTGACTGTCGGGATTTTGATTGTATGTAAATTGACTGTATCCCCCTACTAACCAATACAAAGCAGCTCTACAATAGTCTGACCAATCGGCTGCTCTCTATTTATTTGAAGCTGCAAGGTCACCCAGCCAATCAGTAGAGTTGAAGCTCCGCCGGGTTCACAGGATATTCATTTGCTAATTGTATTCGACACTGGAGGAAAGAAGAGGACACAGTATGTATCGTTAATTGTACCACCTAGAACATTATGAATCGGGGTGGCTGCTGACAACTGTGTGTGTGTGGGCAACTTTTAATTGCTATGTTTACATCAGACGACTTTAAGCCCTTTCTCCCTGAAACCAGTAGTTCTGGCAGTGTCCCTTTCAGTAAATGCAGCCTGAGAACTATTTTTGTAATACATTGTGTATTGATTTTCCTCCGCAAAGTAAATGTTGTTTCTTTACTATTGTGAAAATGAGCCACAGTGTTGTTACAATAATGTGATTGAGATGAAAGATTCATCAGTTCTCACATACAACCGTAGCGCAAGCAGACCTCGCGGACCCTCACTCTAATTCCATTTACCTATAATGGTAACCAGCAATTTTCTGGCTGGAAAGTGTCCATTCCTACTTAGATTTGGCTACATTTAAATCCTCTTAGTCATCAAGTGATCAAAGTTTCTATTGTTACAGACAGCTAGTGATGTGGTCAACATGTGTTTTTCTAGAGCTAAATGTTCTTTATTTTATATGGCCCTAACATTGCCAAAAATTACAAGACCTCATGTTTTATCAAGAGAGCATAAATTGAGCCAGCCCCGAAGCTGAGAGCAGAGGCCCCCATGATGTCACTGTAAGCCACAGGCTGAAAGCCGGGCACTTTTCATCAGCTGATATTGGTTTGGCTTTGTGTATAGATGATGAATGCGGTCTCTGTGCGATGAAGAATTTGTTCTTTCAAAAGTGATATAGCTGACTTTTGTGATTCTAATGTATTAATCTAGGCTTTGCCACCTAGCTGATGTTGAACTACAAGGCCCAGCACATCTCAGTGTAGTTATTGAGAGTTATGTGCTTTGGTTGTGCCATTTGTTTCCACTTTTATGTTCATTTATCATTTACCATGTGCCCTGCACCTCTCACAAAATGTGTCACTTTCTCTCTCTTTGCCTACCTTCTGTTCCTGCATGCCATGTGATTATATAATCGTGTAGAAATTCTATGTTCCATTAACATGTTCAGTGCGCAACCATCAAGGATTTAAAGCCCTGGTGGTCACATCTTCTGAAGGGTATGGCTGCACCTACTGTACTTGGAAGACCTGGATCCCCAGACAGACTTGGGTACTGTGTATGACCCTCCTTTCTGTACATTTGTGTAACTGTTTGAAAACACACCGCCCAAATTTTAGCTGGAAATTATGGGTGAAATCTAACAACAAGAATGAAGTACTATATTTAGTAAAAGTTGCAGAAGGTCCATTTTAAAATGGATATAAAAGATAAAAAACAAAAAACCTCCCCGCTTCGGTATCCGGACTCCAGGTCGACAACAAAAAGGTCGACACACCTTAGGTCGATGCCAATTGGTCGACACACCTTAGGTCGACAGGAACAAGGTCGACATGGAAAAAGGTCGACATGGGTTTTTCACAATTTTTTCTTTTCTTTTTTGGAACCTTTTCATACTTAACGATCCACGTGGACTACGATTGGAACGGTAATCTGTGCCGAGCGAAGCGAAGGCACCATGCCCGAAGCATGGCGAGCGAAGCGAGCCATGCGAGGGGACGCGGTGCACTAATTGGGGTTCCCGGTCACTCTACGAAGAAAACGACACCAAAAAAACATAAAAAACTCATGTCGACCTTTTCCATGTCGACCTTGCTACTGTCGACCTTTTGTCCATGTCGACCTAAGGTGTGTCGACCAATTGGCGTCGACCTAAGGTGTCGACCTTTTTGTTGTCGATCTGGAGTCCCAGACCCCCCGCTTCATTGTTGGAAGCAGCCATGTTGTCATGTATTATGTTGTTGCATTGTATTATGTTGCTGCATGTATTATGTTGTTGTTGTTGTTGTTGTTGTTGTTGTTGTTGTTATTTTGTTGCATGTATTATGTTGTTGCCTTCTGTGCTCCCAGGACAAGTCCTCAATCCCAATACTGCTTCCATCTCTTTTCTGTACTTGTTTGACTCTCATCCCAACTATGAGAAACTCTGGCTGTATAATACTGTGCTAACAAGCTGTCATAAAAGTCATATGGATGGTGATCTCCTTCCAAAATGTACAAAACTCCGTAATGCACAAATAACTGGCCTGTGGGGGAATCCGAAAGAAAACGTACCCCTTGAACATTTTATTCTCTTTCATTATATAAACAGAAGAGCTTTCTTTCATTCTTTTGCGTTTTTTTCTTTCTCTTTTGTTCATTCGTTCTTTTATTTGTTCTTTCTTTCTGCATTGAGTAATGTTTGTTGCTAGTATTTGTTGAGTTCCTGTTTTTCTCCCTGGTGTAAAGGGAAATTAAGTCTAGTGATGGGGACACTAGTTGTAATAAATACTTTAGGGCAGATTTAGGGATCTGAAATGTTACTGAGCGAGTACACATGTGCTATGATTTATTTGGGTTTGTAGTTACTGGTTGTAAATTCCAGTTTAATTCCTGCTAAGAATGTGTTTCAGAGTATTTCAGGTCAAAGTTACGAAGGGCTCGTCCAGATGAGAGGTGTCTTGTGGTGCGCTACAGCTTGCATCTCTAGAAATCGGCTTGTTGATAAAATGATGATCTGCCATTAGATCGTTAGACTGTTTTTATTTAGCTGGAAGCCATTTTGCATTATGTTCTGTGTAGAGGGGTGTGTGTGGTATGTTGACATTTTCATGTCAACATTCATGATATAGACAACAATAAAAAGTCAGCATGACTAATGTCTCCAAAGTCCTGGCGGTCATGTGACTGTGGGGTTTATATACTAACCCTTGGCGAGAGAGGGCATGGAGCGAGTTAAAGTACTAACCAATCAGCTCCTAACTGTCATTTGACAGACCTTGTATAAAAATTGACAGGAGCAGATTGGTTGGTACTTTGGGGCAGATGTACTAATCCTTGGAGAGTGATAAAGTGGAGAGAGAACGTACCAACCAACTCCTGTCATTTTTCAAACACATGGGGGTATATTTACTAAGGTCCCGATTTTGACCGAGATGCCGTTTTTTCTTCAAAGTGTCATCTCGGTAATTTACTAAGCAAAAATCACGGCAGTGATGAGGGCATTCGTAATATTTTGGAAGTCCTAGGAAAAAATCACGAATCAATACACCATCGGTCAAATACGCCTGCAATTTGGTAGAAATCGGGAATTTACTAAAAAGTGCAAAACACAAACACTGCCGACAATAGCCAAACACTGCCGTGATAAAATACAAATCGTGAAAAAGTGCTAAAAAAAAACAGAGACCTGCTTTTTTATCCCGTGTTTGTATAGGCATGCACGGATCCATGAGATCCGTGCATGTTTTTCAGTGGGAAGGGGTGGGAAATGTTATAATTTTTCACAAAAAAAAAAATGCGTGGGGTCCCCCCTCCTAAACCAAACCAGCCTCGGGCTCTTTGAGCCGGCCCTGGTTGCAAAAATATGGGGAAAAAATTGACAGGGGTTCCCCCATATTTAAGCAACCAGCACCGGGCTCTGCGCCTGGTCCTGGTTCCAAAAATACGGGGGACAAAAAGCGTAGGGGTCCCCCGTATTTTTGAAACCAGCACCGGGCTCCACTAGCTGGACAGATAATGCCACAGCCGGGGGTCACTTTTATACAGTGCCTTGCGGCCGTGGCATCAAATATCCAACTAGTCACCCCTGGCCGGGGTACCCTGGGGGAGTGGGGACCCCTTCAATCAAGGGGTCCCCCCCCAGCCACCCAAGGGCCAGGGGTGAAGCCCGAGGCTGTCCCCCCCCCATCCAATGGGCTGCGGATGGGGGGCTGATAGCCTTTGTTGAAAGTAATGAATATTGTTTTTAGTAGCAGTACTACAAGTCCCAGCAAGCCTCCCCCGCAAGCTGGTACTTGGAGAACCACAAGTACCAGCATGCGGCGGAAAACCGGGCCCGCTGGTACCTGTAGTAGTACTACTACTAAAAAAATACCCCAATAAAGACATTACACACACACCTTGAAAGTATAACTTTAATGCATACATACACACCACCATATACACATACTTACCTTATGTTCACACGAGGGTCGGTCCTCTTCTCCAGTAGAATCCATGGTGTACCTGTTGAAAAAATCCTACTCACCAAATCCAGTGTAGAGGGCTCCTCGGATAATCCATTTGTAATCCACGTACTTGTAAAAATAAAAAAACGGGACACCCGACCACGAACTGAAAGGGGCCCCATGTTTTCACATGGGACTCCTTTCCCCGAATGCCAGAAACCCCCTCTGACTGATGTCTAAGTGGGTTTCTTCAGCCAATCAGGGAGCGCCACGTTGTGGCACCCTCCTGATCGGCTGTGTGCTCCTGTACTGTATGACAGGCGGCACACGGCAGTGTTACAATGTAGCGCCTATGCGCTCCATTGTAACCAAGGGTGGGAACTTTGTGGTCAGCGGTGAGGTCACTTTCGGTCAACCGCTGACCTCAAAGTTCCCACCATTGGTTACAATGGAGCGCATAGGCGCTACATTGTAACACTGCCGTGTGCCGCCTGTCATACAGTACAGGAGCACACAGACGATCAGGAGGGTGCCACAACGTGGCGCTCCCTGATTGGCTGAAGAAACCCACTTAGACATCAGTCAGAGGGGGTTTCTGGCATTCGGGGAAAGGGGTCCCATGTGAAAACATGGGGCCCCTTTCAGTTCGTGGTCAGGTGTCCCGTTTTTATATTTTTACAAGTACGTGGATTACAAATGGATTATCCGAGGAGCCCTCTACACTGGATTTGGTGAGTAGGATTTTTTCAACAGGTACACCATGGATTCTACTGGAGAAGAGGACCGACCCTCGTGTGAACATAAGGTAAGTATGTGTATATGGTGGTGTGTATGTATGCATTAAAGTTATACTTTCAAGGTGTGTGTGTAATGTCTTTATTGGGGTATTTTTTTTAGTAGTAGTACTACAGGTACCAGCGGGCCCGGTTTTCCGCCGCATGCTGGTACTTGTGGTTCGCCAAGTACCAGCTTGCGGGGGAGGCTTGCTGGGACTTGTAGTACTGCTACTAAAAACAATATTCATTACTTTCAACAAAGGCTATCAGCCCCCCATCCGCAGCCCATTGGATGGGGGGGGACAGCCTCGGGCTTCACCCCTGGCCCTTGGGTGGCTGGGGGGGGGGACCCCTTGATTGAAGGGGTCCCCACTCTCCCAGGGTACCCCGGACAGGGGTGACTAGTTGGATATTTGATGCCACGGCCGCAAGGCACTGTATAAAAGGACCCCCGGCTGTGGCATTATCTGTCCAGCTAGTGGAGCCCGGTGCTGGTTTCAAAAATATGGGGGACCCCTACGCTTTTTGTCCCCCGTATTTTTGGAACCAGGACCAGGCGCAGAGCCCGGTGCTGGTTGCTTAAATATGGGGGAACCCCTGTCAATTTTTTCCCCATATTTTTGCAACCAGGACCGGCTCAAAGAGCCCGAGGCTGGTTTGGCTTAGGAGGGGGGACCCCACGCTATTTTTTTTTAAAGTTTAAACATTTTTTTTTTTTTTTACAAGGTGCACAATGAAGCCCTGCACGGATCTCTCAGATCCGGCCGAGATTCATTGTATTAAAGTCGGCAGTGTTTTACAAGTCACTCACGTAAAACACTGCCTAAAAAAACGAATGACATCGACATCGGAAAAACCGAAAATGCAGAATACGGCGGCTTAGTAAATTAGTCGTAATCAATTCAAAAAGTTGCATATTTACACTTTCGATGTCATTCGTGATTGAACTTTGACCTCAAACGGGAAAATACGATTCTTAGTAAATTTACCCCATGGGGTCTATTTACTAAGCCTTGGAGAGAGAGAAAGTGGATGGAGGTAAAGTACCAGCCAATCTGCTCCTAACTGTCATGTTACAGTTTGTGTTTGAAAAATGGCAGTTCTGGTCGGTTGGTACCTTGTCTGTCCACTTTATCCCTCTGCAAGGCTTAGTAAACGGACCCCACAGCCTGTAACATGACAGATAAGAACTGGTTGGTTGATGCTTTATCGCCGTCCACTTTATCACACTCCAAAGCTTACTTAGTATATAGACCCCTGTATGACTTCTCGGTCAGATCTCCAACCCACCGGCATTGGGCTGAGTATTTCTCTGCTATACTTAACCATACTTACTACCCCTAACCATCTATCTAGTGCCTAAAACTAATCTCCACCTAGTGCCTAACCCAGTGGTTTCCAAACTTTTTTGAATCACAGCGCCCTAGAATATCAGAATTTTTTTCACGGCACCCCTAGGCCAAAAATTTCTTATTGAGAAATTTAGAAAGAAATATTACATTAAGTAGATCGCGTTTATATGTCATCCTTAGGGTCAGTTGTGTGGTGTGGTGAGGGACAAGATTTGCTTCTGTTTGGCCACATATTTTATGACTGGCAGCCACCAGCACTGGTTTTGCCTATTATATTGACCATGAATAATTTGAATTGGTCCTGGACCACCAACCCAGGGCACCCCAGCAAGTGTCCCGAGGCACCCCAGGGAGCCACAGCACACAATTTGGGAACCTCTGGCCTAACCCTAATTTCCACATGTTGACATTATCATTGTCACCATTACAGTGTTTACCTTTTTTGACTACATCCAGTAGAGGGTGATCCATAGAGAGGTTTGGTCTCTTGAAATATACTACGATGTCAGTCTAAATAGTTTGCATTGTTTTCTCAGGTATTTGCTATTCCTGTTCCAATAAAACAAGGCGCTTTACTAGTTATAGTTCAAGAGGAGCAGACATACTGGGACTTTCCTTTTGCAATTAATCACTCCTGTCCTGTTAATCATCTGACAGATAAACAAGTTTAGATAGGGTAATATGTTTTGACCGTATTGTTGATGCCTTAGTCAGAGTTATTGTTGCTAATATTTGGTTGCTGTGGGATAAAGCTCATCTGGTCTTTGTGGCATGCAATAAGGATAGTTTATTGTCCCTAGCTCTACTATCACAAGAGTCTGATGTCCAATACAGGATAAAGGCAGCTTGGGGACAATTGCAGAGTGAGGGAGGTGACTGAGATGATTACAGTACTTATATTGTGAAATGTGATTTTACTGTTTCATGATATTTTCAAAATGCTCCCATGTCTCCTCCATTTTTAGATGCACTTTATTGGCGTGTGAACCCCTATCCAGAGTCCTGGGATAGAGGCTTTGGGGGGGGGGGGTTTGAGCAGATCATTCCATTTGTAAAAGCCTCTAATGTTTAAATTTGTGCTTTTTTGGGGGGGGGGATTGTTGTTGTTGTTGTTGTTGTTGTTTTTAATTCATTTTCAAGCAGTCGGTAACATTCTGTCCTCCAGCTGGCTAACGGCTGTTCCAGTAACATATACACTGTTGTGTGTTCGGAAGATATGAATGGAGTTGGGATATTCACATAGCTTTAAACCTGAAGTGGGAAAAAAATCAGGTGGCCGAGTTGGTCCATCACAGGAAAAAGATGTACCGCTCCCAGATGGGATATTTTGAGGCATTGATATTTTACCACTAATTAGTCCTTTTGTCAGATAAATGTAGGTACTTGATTAATTGGGGGGGGGAAATGAAGTGCTGTTTCCAGTCCCCTCACACAGATAGGCCCTTACATGAATGGAAATGTATTTTGTGGCCATTTCTATGCAAATACACAGATTTATTGTCTTAATAACACTATATATTTATATTTAAGTCAATAGAACAGACCCATTATAATATTATGTATCCCTTGTATCTGTCGCCCCACCCAATATGAGGGTACAGTATAATTAATAGAGCGAGAAAGGAGAGTCATCCCTAATTGCCCACGTCCCATACCACAGCCTTGGGCATTAATCTTCTGCTGGCAGCTTGTAAAGCAAGTTCCCTCCACTCCTCGCTGAGAGACTCCCAGACAGACCTTGTGATTCTGGGCGTGCTAGGTACAGACACAAATGCGCTTTGAAAGTCCACTGTAACAGGGTTACTCAATAGAATTCTAATCAACTAAACGTTTCCAGATTTAACTTTTATTACATTTGTACTAATTAACCTGACTGACAAACATTCCAATTTCAGTCAGTACCTTTAGCGGCGTCATTCAGCCGTAATAGAGCTAGAGGGTTTATTGGTGAATTGTTGTCTGGAACAACAGTACCTGTGTGTGTGTGTGTGTGTGTGTGTGTGTACAATCCTTTTAATTGGTAAACTTCCAAATTGAGGAGGGAAAGAAGTGGAATTTATTGTGAAAATTCTCCTTTAGAATTGAATCTTCTAATATTGGTTAATCCAGGAAGAAGACTCCGTGTGGGTCGGGAAGCCAGTTCTCACGGTCAAATGACTGATCGCATCCGGGAAGGACCAGTTTCCAATTTCCGGGTGCTACCCGGCATTGGCGATCTGAAAGTGGTATAAATCAATGTTACACCCTAATGCTGAGCATTCTGTGCCCAGATGTTTGGTAACCAAGATTTAACATCAACTGGAATGTGGCCTTTTATTTGGACCCATTTTGCTGTTTGTTATTGACTCTGAGTAAGACCTCGCTTGTTTGTATGGTGGGAGTAAATTTAGATAAAGGCTTCTGGCACACCCTGTGTCACTGGCAAAGAAAAAGTACAGTAGTTTTCTCGATGACTGATAAACTGCATTCCAGTTACGCCTTTCAAGAGCAAACTGCAAAAATGTACCTTTGGCCATCGTGTTTCACAAAACCATTATTTATAGCCTTTTACTTACAGTGTGTTTATTTTTTTTATTCTTTTTGCCTTAAGGTCCCAGTTGAGAAACATATCGTACGCATAATACTGCAGTCATCTTTGCATAACTAGATAATAGAATAATAGGAAGTTAGGAGTGAGGGACAGTAATACTGGACCTGTAGAAAGCTTTCTGTAGGTTTGGAAAAGGTCATAAGACTGAAAAAAAACTTTGTTTAAATGTATATAGTTGTATTGTTTATTAAGTGTCCGTGTCATTTTTGCACAACATTAAGTGGAAAAAAGTATTGTTAAGAGACTTATCAGTCTGTATGTGTCTGCAGATGATAAGGATGGGGTGTTGTTCTGCTGATCTCATGATATAGGGGGATATGTATCAAGCCTTGGAAAGAGATAAAGTACCAGAGAATCCTCTTCTAACTGCTGTCATGTTACAGGCTGTGGGGGAGATGTACTGATCCTTGGAAAGCGATAAAGTGAAAAAGATAAAGGAGTCTCTATACTAAGACTTGGAGAGCGATAAAGTGGACGGAGTTAAAGTACCAACCAATCCGCTCATAACTGTCATTTTTAAACACAGTCGGTGGCATGGCAGTTAACAGCTGATTGGCTGGCACTTTCTCTGGCCACTTTATCTCTCTCCAAGACTTTAGTGCGTAGATCCCAAAGTAATAGCTAATCAGCTCCTAACTGCCATGTTACAGGCTGTGTTTGAAAAATGTCCAGAGCTGATTGGCTGGTACTTTATCTCTCTCCACTTTATCTTTCTCTAAGATTTGATACATCTCCCCCATAGTCTACCTTGAGCAATTGCATAAACAAATTGCAGTTTTACTATATACAGTAGGTAGGGAAGAAATGTTGTCAAGGGGTCCAATTAAATTCACCAATAGAAGCAAACAGTATGTTTGTGGCCTTTATATGTGAAATTACGCAAACATGGGGAGAACGTATAAACTTAATACAGATGGTGACCTGGTTGGAAACAACCCATGGATCTAGAAGGAGGCTTGAACGCTAAACACTGTGCCACCATGCTGCTTTATATAAAGAACTCACCATGGTAAATAAAGATGAACTGAAATGGTACTCCTATCTCTCTGGTGTGTAGGTAGTGGTGGCGGGGTACTGCAAGATTAGGGGTAGCGCATGGTTTTCAGCTGTTAAAATTCACAGATTGCCTCCAAATTGTGGTGGCAGCCATTTTGTGTACTTAGCCAATATTGAGCTCATTAATTAAAAGCACATTACTATGGTCTTAATACATGTTTGAGGTATGAGGCACTGTGTGCCTTAGTGATCACTTAGTGTCCTAATGTGTGGGTTGAACAGATTTTTGATTGATGTATGCTCTGTTTGTTTGATTTTATATTAAAATGTGTCCTATCTATTAGGTTAGGTATGTTTATATATAACTTGTCTTGTGTGTGCGCTACAAGGAAAGAAATTAAAGAAACGCAACAAGTTGAGTATGACTACTGGAGGGATTGGTGTTGGAACAGATTATTATTATTTTTTGTTAGATCCATTTTGCTATTTGCATCAATCTTGTCTATGTGTATGGGTATATGGGTACCTTTATTGAGCTGCAGGCAGGAGTGTATAATGGCATTGCGCTATCCCCGGATCAGGGGATCTATTTTATATTTGTCAGGGCCCCTAATTTCTCCCTAGATATTGTGAAGCATTTTCTATGATGAAGATTTTGGAGGAAGAGCTTTGAATAATCCATAGCCCCAAAGAAAAGGTGAGAGATTTTTGCCAGTGTGCGCGCACAGGAGGGGTAATGGAGAGATATTGTAGCAGTAGGATAGTTGATAACATGATTTGAAATGTTTATGGTGAGTGGATCAAATGGCAAGGAAGGGGTACCTGGCAACACTCCAGGGAGAAATGTCTCACACCTTCCAAGTGATAGAAAGTGGAGAAGTTGCCATAACAACCATTCAGTGCGTCACTCAACACATGCTCAGATGGACTCCCAGGTCCTAAACCCGGCAGTCCCCACACCGCTAAGGACAGCTCTAATTGATTACCTCCCAACTTTCAGTAAGTGAAAAGAGGGACCCCTCTGCGCTGCAAATCCGCGTCCGTCTGAAAAAGATACCTGGCTATGGGTAAAGGGGCGTGGCTTTGCAGGGATGCCGCAACTCGAGGCGTGGCTTCGGGTAAAGGGGTGTGGCTTTTCACAGGGATGCAGCAACCATCTGCCACGCCTCCCGTTTACTTCACTAAGGGGGTATGCTCTATGGGCTTTAAATGTAGAGCAAAAGATATTCCCGCACCAGTATAGTTTTTTCCTTTCAAAATGATAAATCTCTTTCCCTTATGACTAATTTATAGTGTGATATACACACTTTATTTTTGTCCGGGGGTGCCTAGGGGAATACAGTACAAACACAGAAAAAATAATCCGTTTTTTGGGGTGCACCGAGATTCAATTAATTATAATTTAATACATAACTTTTATTGTTTCAATTTAAAACAGGATATTTTTTCAGCCATATGAAATATAAAACATATATAGGTGAATAAAGTCAGAAAATGTGATATTACAATTATTCTCTACAGAGACTGCTGCTGCTGGAATGTGATGTTTCTTCTAATAAAGGCTTAATAGCCCCTGCCGCTATCCACAATGCCTAATTTGTACCAATAAAAAATCTTGCTGATTTAATATATTTTAATTCAGTTTCCACCAATACTTCATACACTATATCTATATCACCTATCCACTGCAATCAATCATCTATATCCAAAATCGTGTTGCAATAAAGTTTATTTATCTTATGAGAATGTGTTTATTATTTATACCTTTCTTAATTCGCTGAATGAGTTATCATTACTTCATTTCATGCTTATGGTAAATAAAACACTTATTTCCATTACACCAATGTGTTTACTTTATTTTTTGCAACTTAATTGCAGTGGTTAATGGACACTAGTGTATGACCGTTATATTGTTTCAAATGTCCGCAATGCTCTCCATATATTTGACCCGGATGCTGGGCTATGTTTATTGCACCCGGCTGGTTATTTTTAATCCTAATCCACTGATCTGTATCATGTAATGTGTATTCATTACATATGTTTACAACCAATCCAGCGTTAGTGTAGTGATAATGACCATATACATCTCGAGCCGTGTGTAGCGGCTCCGAGTGCCCGCTGCGTGTGGCCGGTAAACACTCTCAAACTACTCGTCTTTGCTCCCGCTCCGGACCCCACCGCTGGGTACTATTCAGATGTTACCCCAGCACTACCCTTATTACCGGGCTTGAGTCAGTATAACAGGGATTGGTTAATTTAAATAAAGGGACTCAATTTGATAGGCTCTTACTGTGTCTTTCAGCAATTCAGACTCCCTAATGAATTTTATGTCCCTTCTCCGGGTAGTCTATTTCATATACTGCGCTTGGATTATTAATGGATTTAAACTAACATTCCTTCAATACAATTACAGTGTAATTCACGTGTCACATTTCTTTCTAGCCAGACTGGCGCTTGTACACTCTTAATACTTTCAGCGGTTCAAGCCGCATCTAGCGGCTCCAGATAGCTGCCGCGTGCGGCCGGCTAACTCTCTCTCAGCTTGCACGTCCCAGCCTGTACGTCCCTGCACCTGATCCTGATCCCGCCACTAAGTGACGACTTGTTGTTAATCGTGCACTCTCACTGCATTGACCGTCACTAAGTCTGGCAGAGATCAGTCATTTTGATCAGAGCATTAAAACATAATTTTTCATTAGAATAGCAGCAGTCAAAGTTTACAGCTAGCAGCAGTCTCTGAGAACGCCAACGCACGTTTCACAGAGGCTGCTTCGTCAGATGACCTGCATCCGACAGGGGGGGCGTGGCCTCATTAAAATGGGCGTGGCCTCATCTGATCTCATCACGGCCACCACAGGATTAAAAAAAAAAAGTCCTCATTTTACACATTACAGCAGGCACGCGACCCCATTTTACACAGCACAGCAGGCAAGTGTCCCCATTTTACACAGCACGGTAGGCAAGTGTCCCCATTTTACACATTGCGGCAGGAAAGTGTCCCCATTTTACACATTGCGGCAGGCACGTGCCCCCATTTTACACAGTACGGCAGGAAAGTGTCCCCATTTTACACATTGCGGCAGGCACGTGCCCCCATTTTACACAGTACGGCAGGCACGTGCCCCCATTTTACACATTACGGCAGACTGCGTCCCCATTTTACACATTGCGGCAGGCAAGTGTCCCCATTTTACACAGCACGGTAGGCAAGTGTCCCCATTTTACACATTGCGGCAGGAAAGTGTCCCCATTTTACACATTGCGGCAGGCACGTGCCCCCATTTTACACAGTACGGCAGGAAAGTGTCCCCATTTTACACATTGCGGCAGGCACGTGCCCCCATTTTACACAGTACGGCAGGCACGTGCCCCCATTTTACACATTACGGCAGACTGCGTCCCCATTTTACACATTCCGGCAGGCAAGTGTCCCCATTTTACACATTCCGGCAGGCAAGTGTCCCCATTTCTCTATCGTCCTAAGTGGATGCTGGGGTTCCTGAAAGGACCATGGGGAATAGCGGCTCCGCAGGAGACAGGGCACAAAAGTAAAGCTTTTACAGGTCAGGTGGTGTGTACTGGCTCCTCCCCCTATGACCCTCCTCCAGACTCCAGTTAGATTTTTGTGCCCGGCCGAGAAGGGTGCAATTCTAGGTGGCTCTCATAAAGAGCTGCTTAGAGAGTTTAGCTTAGGTTTTTTATTTTACAGTGATTCCTGCTGGCAACAGGATCACTGCAACGAGGGACAGAGGGGAGAAGAAGTGAACTCACCTGCGTGCAGGATGGATTGGCTTCTTGGCTACTGGACATGAAGCTCCAGAGGGACGATCACAGGTACAGCCTGGATGGTCACCGGAGCCACGCCGCCGGCCCCCTCACAGATGCTGAAGCAAGAAGAGGTCCAGAATCGGCGGCTGAAGACTCCTGCAGTCTTCTTAAGGTAGCGCACAGCACTGCAGCTGTGCGCCATTTTCCTCTCAGCACACTTCACACGCTGTCACTGAGGGTGCAGGGCGCTGGGAGGGGGGCGCCCTGGGAGGCAAATGAAAACCTTTAAAAAGGCTAAAAATACCTCACATATAGCCCCAGAGGCTATATGGAGATATTTACCCCTGCCTAAATGTACTAAATAGCGGGAGACGAGCCCGCCGAAAAAGGGGCGGGGCCTATCTCCTCAGCACACGGCGCCATTTTCTGTCACAGCTCCGCTGGTCAGGAAGGCTCCCAGGTCTCTCCCCTGCACTGCACTACAGAAACAGGGTATAACAGAGAGGGGGGGCAAAATAAATGGCAATATATTAATATAAAAGCAGCTATAAGGGAGCACTTAATCATAAGGCTATCCCTGTCATATATAGCGTTTTTTGGTGTGTGCTGGCAGACTCTCCCTCTGTCTCCCCAAAGGGCTAGTGGGTCCTGTCTTCGTATAGAGCATTCCCTGTGTGTCTGCTGTGTGTCGGTACGTGTGTGTCGACATGTATGAGGACGTTATTGGTGTGGAGGCGGAGCAATTGCCAAATATGAGGATGTCACCTCCTAGGGGGTCGACACCAGAATGGATGCCTTTATTTGTGGAATTACGGGATAGCGTCAACTCGCTTAAGCAGTCGTTTGCCGACATGAGGCGGCCGGACACTCAATTAGTGCCTGTCCAGGCGCCTCAAACACCGTCAGGGGCTGTAAAACGCCCCTTGCCTCAGTCGGTCGACACAGACCCAGACACAGGCACTGATTCCGGTGGTGAAGGTGACGAATCAACCGTATTTTCCAGTAGGACCACACGTTATATGATTTTGGCAATAAAGGAGATGTTACATTTAGCTGATACTACAGGTACCACTAAACAGGGTATTATGTGGGGTGTGAAAAAACTACCAGTAGTTTTTACCGAATCAGAAGAATTAAATGACGTGTGTGATGAAGCGTGGGGTGCCCCGATAAAAAACTACTAATTTCAAAGAAGTTATTGGCTTTATACCCTTTCCCGCCAGAGGTTAGGGAGCGCTGGGAAACACCTCCTAGGGTGGACAAAGCGCTAACACGCTTATCAAAACAAGTGGCGTTACCCTCTCCTGAGACGGCCGCACTTAAAGATCCATCAGATAGGAGGATGGAAAATATCCAAAAAGGTATATACACACATGCAGGTGTTATACTACGACCAGCTATTGCGACTGCCTGGATGTGCAGTGCTGGGGTAGTTTGGTCAGAGTCCCTGATCGAAAATATTGATACCCTGGACAGGGACAATATTTTACTGTCGTTAGAACAAATAAAGGATGCATTTCTTTATATGCGTGATGCACAGAGAGATATCTGCACACTGGCATCACGGGTAAGTGCTATGTCCATTTCGTCCAGAAGAGCTTTATGGACACGACAGTGGACAGGCGATGCGTAGAGGAGTTATTTGGGGTCGGTCTATCGGATTTGGTGGCCACGGCTACGGCCGGGAAATCCACCTTTCTACCTCAAGTCACTCCCCAACAGAAAAAGGCACCGACCTTTCAACCGCAGCCCTTTCGTTCCTTTAAAAATAAGAGAGCAAAGGGCTATTCATATCTGCCACGAGGCAGAGGACGAGGGAAGAGACAGCAACAGGCAGCTCCTTCCCAGGAACAGAAGCCCTCCCCGGCTTCTACAAAAGCCTCAGCATGACGCTGGGGCCTCGCAAGCGGACTCGGGGGCGGTAGGCGGTCGTCTCAAGAATTACAGCGCGCAGTGGGCTCACTCGCAGGTAAATCCCTGGATCCTGCAGATAATATCTCAGGGGTACAGGTTGAAATTAGAGACAGAGCCACCTCGCCGTTTCCTGAAGTCTGCTTTACCAACGTCCTCCTCAGAAAGGGAGACGGTTTTGGAAGCCGTTCACAAGCTGTATTCTCAGCAGGTGATAGTCAAGGTACCTCTTCTACAACAAGGGAAGGGGTATTATTCCACTCTTTTTGTGGTACCGAAGCCGGATGGCTCGGTAAGGCCTATTCTAAATCTGAAGTCCTTGAACCTGTACATAAAGAAGTTCAAGTTCAAGATGGAGTCACTCAGAGCAGTGATAGCGAACCTGGAAGAAGGGGACTTTATGGTATCCTTGGACATCAAGGATGCGTATCTCCACGTTCCAATTACCCCTCACACCAGGGGTACCTCAGGTTCGTTGTACAAAACTGTCACTATCAGTTTCAGACGCTGCCGTTTGGTTTGTCCACGGCACCTCGGGTCTTTACAAAGGTAATGGCCGAGATAATATTTCTTCTTCGAAGAAAAGGCGTATTAATTATCCCATACTTGGACGATCTCCTAATAAGGGCAAGGTCCAGAGAACAGCTAGAGATGGGTTTAGCACTATCTCAAGAGGTGCTAAAGCAGCACGGATGGATTCTGAATATTCCAAAATCCCAATTAATGCCGACAACTCGTCTGCTGTTCCTGGGGATGATTCTGGACACAGTTCAGAAAAAGGTTTTTCTTCCCGAAGAAAAAGCCAAGGAGTTATCTGACCTGGTCAGGAACCTCCTAAAACCAAGAAAGGTGTCTGTACATCAATGCACAAGAGTCCTGGGAAAAAATGGTAGCTTCTTACGAAGCAATCCCTTTCGGCAGATTCCATGCAAAGGGATCTGTTGGACAAATGGTCAGGGTCGCATCTTCAGATGCACCTGCGGATAACCCTGTCGCCGAGGACAAGGGTATCCCTTCTGTGGTGGTTGCAGGAGGCTCATCTATTGGAGGGCCGCAGATTCGGCATGCAGGATTGGATCCTGGTGACCACGGATGCCAGCCTGAGAGGCTGGGGAGCAGTCACACAGGGAAGAAATTTCCAGGGAGTGTGGTCGAGCCTGAAAAAGTCTCTTCACATAAGCATTCTGGAACTAAGAGCAATCTACAATGCTCTAAGCCAGGCGGAACCTCTGCTTCAAGGAAGACCGGTGTTGATCCAGTCGGACAACATCACGGCAGTCGCCCATGTAAACAGACAGGGCGGAACAAGAAGCAGGAGGGCAATGGCAGAAGCTGCCAGGATCCTTCGCTGGGCGGAGAATCACGTGATAGCACTGTCAGCAGTATTCATCCCGGGCGTGGACAACTGGGAAGCAGACTTCCTCAGCAGACACGACCTTCACCCGGGAGAGTGGGGACTTCATCCAGAAGTTTTCCACATGCTATTAAACCGTTGGGTAAAACCAATGGTGGACATGATGGCGTCTCGCCTCAACAAAACACTGGACAGGTATTGCGCCAGGTCAAGAGATCCGCAGGCAATAGCTGTGGACGCGCTGGTAACACCTTGGGTGTACCAGTCGGTATATGTGTTTCCTCCTCTGCCTCTCATACCAAAGGTATTGAGGATTATACGGCAAAGAGGAGTAAGACTAGTGGCTCCGGATTGGCCAAGAAGGACTTGGTACCCGGAACTTCAAGAGATGGTCACGGACGATCCGTGGCCTCTACTTCTGAGAAGGGACCTGCTTCAGCAGGGTCCTTGTCTTTTTCAAGACTTACCGCGGCTGCGTTTGACGGCATGGCGTTTGAATGCCAGATCCTAAAAGGAAAAGGCATTCCAGAAGAAGTCATTCCTACCTTGATAAAGGCAAGGAAGGAAGTCACCGCGAAGCATTATCGCCGGATTTGGCGAAAATATGTTGCGTGGTGCGAGCAGCGGAGTGCTCCGATGGAGGAATTTCAACTGGGTCGTTTTCCTACATTTCCTGCAATCAGGATTGTCTATGGGTCTCAAATTGGGATCTATTAAGGTTCAAATTTCGGCCCTATCAATATTCTTCCAAAAAGAATTGGCCTCAGTCCCTGAGGTCCAGATTTTTATCAAAGGAGTACTGCATATACAGCCTCCTGTGGTGCCTAAGGTGGCACCGTGGGATCTAAATGTAGTTTTAGATTTCCTCAAATCCAATTGGTTTGAACCACTAAAGAATGTGGATTTGAAATATCTCACATGGAAAGTGACTATGTTACTGGCCCTGGCTTCGGCCGGGAGAGTATCTGAACTGGCGGCTTTTGTTTTATAAAAGCCCTTATTTAAATTTTCCATTCGACATAGGGCAGAGCTGCGGACGCGTCCGCATTTTCTCCCTAAGGTGGTATCAGCGTTTCACCTGAACCAGCCTATTGTAGTGCCTGCGGCTACAGACGACTTGAAGGACTCCAAGTTGTTGGACGTTGTCAGAGCCTTAAAAATATACATTTAAAGGACGGCTGGAGTCAGAAAATCTGACTCGCTATTTATACTGTATGCACCCAACAAGTTGGGTGCACCTGCTTCTAAGCAGTCGATTGCTCGTTGGATTTGTAACAAAATTCAACTTGTACATTCTGTGGCAGGCCTGCCACAGCCTAAATCTGTTAAGGCCCATTCCGCAAGGAAGGTGGGCTCATCTTGGGCGGCTGCCCGAGGGGTCTCGGCATTACAACTCTGCCGAGCAGCTACGTGGTCAGGGGAGAACACGTTTGTAAATTTTTACAAATTTGATACCCTGGAAAAGGAGGACCTGGAGTTCTCTCATTCGGTGCTGCAGAGTCATCCGCACTCTCCCGCCCGTTTGGGAGCTTTGGTATAATCCCCATGGTCCTTTCAGGAACCCCAGCATCCACTTAGGACGATAGAGAAAATAAGAATTTACTTACCGATAATTCTATTTCTCGGAGTCCGTAGTGGATGCTGGGCGCCCATCCCAAGTGCGGATTATCTGCAATACTTGTACATAGTTATTGTTAACTAATTCGGGTTATTGTTTAGGAAGCCATCTTTCAGAGGCTCCTCTGTTATCATACTGTTAACTGGGTTTAGATCACAAGTTGTACGGTGTGATTGGTGTGGCTGGTATGAGTCTTACCCGGGATTCATAAATCCTTCCTTATTGTGTACGCTCGTCCGGGCACAGTACCTAACTGGAGTCTGGAGGAGGGTCATAGGGGGAGGAGCCAGTACACACCACCTGACCTGTAAAAGCTTTACTTTTGTGCCCTGTCTCCTGCGGAGCCGCTATTCCCCATGGTCCTTTCAGGAACCCCAGCATCCACTACGGACTCCGAGAAATAGAATTATCGGTAAGTAAATTCTTATTTTTACACATTCCGGCAGGCAAGTGTCCCCATTTTACACATTCCGGCAGGCAAGTGTCCCCATTTTACACATTAAGGCAGGCAAGAGTCCCCATTTTACACATTCCGGCAGACTGCGTCCCCATTTTACACAGTATGGCAGGCAAGTGTCCCCATTTTACACATTGCAGCAGGCACGTGCCCCCATTTTACACAGTACGGCAGGCACGTGCCCCCATTTTACACATTACAGCAGACTGCGTCCCCATTTTACACATTCCGGTAGGCAAGTGTCCCTATTTTACACATTCCGGCAGGTGGGGGGGGGGGGGGGGGGAGAGGGGCTGACTTACATTTGAAGCGGTTCTTCCCGCTCTTCAGCCACCTCTCCCTCGTCTGCGCGGCAGCGCCGCCGGCCGTCTTGGCTCCCCCTTCTCCCTCCTCCCGAGTGCCCAGCTTGGGGGGCGGGGTTTCGCGGAATGACGCGATTGTGTCGTGACGTCACGACGCAATCGCGTCATTCCGCGAAACCCCGCCCCCCGAGCTGGGCACTCGGGAGGAGAGGGGCTGGGGGTTCAAAGTCCTTAAGAAGTGCCGCGGCGGGCGCCCCGTGCGGTTGCACGGCTCGCCCGCCGCAAGAAACGGCACTGGGCAACACCATCCAAAAATGGTGTTACCCACCAGGTCCAAACTCTGGGATGTAAGCAGCCAAACCTCTGAAACCAGCATTTTTGGAGGTTTGGACGCATTTTTAGCGTTTATGTATCCCGCCCCAGAAGAGCTGTCCTTTGCTGAAATATTCATGCATACAGCGCTAATATCTCTGATATGCAGTGACGGGGAGCGTCTAATTCCCAATATGATGCGTCATGCATCCCGCCCTATAACTCTGCATTCCCTCATGTCTCAGGATAGAGATCAACCACTGTGCTTGGCTAAGGTCAGAGCTGTTTGTCCATTTTTTATTTTATTTTTTTAAAGTTGGAAATAAAGGATTTCCTTTTGTTTAAACATTCCATTGTGCTCCATGTAACTCTGTCTGGATTTAACAGCCTGTAATTTGTGCTCTGAAAGGTCAGGTTTAAGATCTGCATCCGATAAAGGTCCCAGAGGATGAATTTCTAGTTAATCTTCCTTTTAATTTCTCTTCTCTGAATTTTATGCAAAATAAACATGTGTTTTTTTTTCCCCTTACTTGATTATTCTGAAAGATCAAGTTGACAGAATGGTAAAAACTTAAAAGCAACTTGTAACATTAAAGCCACGATAAATCATTCTTTATTAATTGCTGCGTTAAAGAAGTGTGTCAGTAGACTGGAATTTGGATGTCTAATTTGGTATTTGTAAATGAAAATGAGAGAGACTTTGGTTAAATATTGCAAATGTGGAATATTGCAAATGTGGAATTGCAAATGTGGAATGTTTGCAAACATGGAATATATGTTTCTGTTTATATCACCCTGCCGGTTATGTCTCGGCAAAGAGCTGCAAATCTCTGGGTTAAACCTACATGGGTCTCGGCAAAATTAACCTTTTTTTATTTTCTGTGTGGTGTTTTATTTTTTCAGTTTGTTTTTATTTAAACAAATTATATAACAACTGGTAACTGCTGGTTACTATAGCGACCAGACTTTTGCTTTCACTTAAATCTTGCACTAGAAAAATTATATAAAATGAATGTTTTATATATATATATATATATATATATATATATATATATATATATATATATATATATATATATATATATATATATATATATATATATATCTATCTTTATTCAATAAGGGTAGCGATGGAGTCTGGCCACAGGTAACAGCTGTAGCATGGTGCAGTTCCACCGGTACAATCAACAGTTAGAGGATATATAATATATACACACACACACACACACACACACACACACACACACACACACACACACACACACACACACACACACACACACACACACACTCACTAGGCCTTGGATGGAGATAAAGTCCCAACCGACCAGCTCCTAACTGTAATTTTTTTTTTTTTTTCAAACGCAGCTCGTGACGTGACCGTTAGGAGCTGATTGGCTGGCTGGTACGTTATTTCCATCCAAGGCTTAGCAAATAGACCCCATAATTAGCTGAGCCCTTGTTGCTGTACATGGCAGTTGAATGTGTGCAGCTGATATGTATGCTGTGAGCTTATAAGGTAATAAAATAGGAAAACCTTTTAGTTGGTGCTTTGTTAGTAACATGAATTACAGGAAGCATAGGACACAAAAACAATAAAAGCTTTTTTTTGTTTTAGACTAGATGACATGGTTATGAAGGAGTTTCTATATCTTCATGTATTAGCTGAGTAATAAATGGGATTCCTTTCTTATCTTTTGACACAAGAAATGCCAACACCCAAGGCTTAAACAGAAAAAAATATTCAGTGTTAAGGTTTAGCAGCCGGCCAAGTTGTGTCAGATTCCTAATTAATGTGGTGCTTTATAGGGCCCCTTCGTTTCACAGCGCACTGGCACAAATGCTATCAGGATGAACTCATCGTTACAAATGCTCTATAATCTGAGTAAATCCGCCTCTCGGGGCCTCACACCCACTTACTGTGCATGGGTACACATACCTGGAGTTAATTATTAATCTATGGTGGCAACAGCCCTAGGAATTTATCAAGCGGATGTCCACTGTGTACCTGGGTGTGAAAATATTTTCTGTTGCTGTGAATGATATGGTTAGTCCTTAAATAAACCTAAGGGTGTTAGGGATAGGGACATTGGGGAGGCTCATGTGCTACCTGTGGTTTCACCCTTTAAAACCACATTCAGAATGTACGTAGATGGTAACCAACTGAGTCACTGACATACCCCTCCCCTCTCTCTGAATGTACTTTAATGTCCTAAATCAAGGTTTCTGTTTGCCAAGTGCGTTCTTACAGGGATCCCCTTAGAAAAACAGATGTATGGATAGAATGTATGCAGTATGGGATGCAGTCAATATGCCGGCTGCCGGGATCCTGGCAATCAGGAAACTGACGCTGGAATCCCGACAGGCAGCATTTTACTGAAGGGTGGAATACCGTCACCTGGCCGTTATTCCTACTCTGTCCACGCCACTACTAGATTGGGAATAGAACCATGCCCAAAGTGCGCGGGGGGGGGGTGTGGTGGCTCGCTGCCGGTATAGTGGCGGCCACCATCCCATCTGCTAGTAATACATACTGAATCCTGCAGTGTGTGTAAATTTCTCTCTCTCCATCTATATCTATATATCTATATCTATATCTGTATCTATATCTATATATATATATATATATATCTATATATATCTATATATATATATATATATATATATATATATATATATATGAAAAAGACAAAAGAAGGAAGGCGCAATAGTGAGTAAAAATTGAAATTCTTTACTAATAAAAGAGTACAAGCTCACGTACATCAAGGTAAAATAATACCGGCTCCCATCTCCAAGCCCCCACAGCAATGCTTCCGGATAGCACCTAGCAGTGCTTTCAGACAGGGAGTCCACAGCGGCTCTTTATTCGGCTGTTTAGACCACCGCTGCTCTCGTTCGGCTGCTCGTTGTATGCGGCTGTTTGTCCAGCACTAGGCAAAAGCGTCCCGACCGGTTTCGTCACGGTTGACTTCGTCAGGGGGTGTGGCCAAGCAGAGTATCCCTGCAGCATTTATAGCACATCTAATCCACTATATTTTACCATAAAAATAATTTTTATCTTTTCACCATCTCATCATAATAACATTTTTTCACCATGGATCATTACAATCTACAGATATTACTGCAATTTATATTTATAACATTTTTAACATCAGAGGGTAATTCAAAAAACTCCAGACAGTAATTAGCTCAGTGTTTTCACTGGTAATTAGATCAGCTGTACCTCATCAAGATCTCAACTCATAGATAGGTGTTTTACTTTTAATCTCCACATGAACACATTTTATTTTTACGTCCATCTGTTTAGTTCATTGTCCTCCGATGCCACATTTTTTCTAAAACCAATTTAATACAATAAATCCAAATCAATAACCATCATAAAAAGCAATACAAAAAGCAATATAATTGCCCTATTAATGTCACAGTTTTTTATAATTTTAAAATGTATCTATTACCATCTAATTTATACACTCTCATTAAAGGCACAAATAAGGGGAACAAAAATATATATAAATATATATGCATATATATATAGAACCATGCGCATATATGTATCAAATCTAATCAGTAACATTAATACTAGATATCGTTGGACATTGAATATTGCACCATGTTATGCTTCTCACCGTGCACCCTATCGATGTCACTAAGGGGTGATAACACCCAACATGCAAAATGACATCAGTGTGCAGGATCATCCACATCACATTAGTGCAAAAAAGGGACAATGTCGAACGTTTCATTAAGTCCATTAGGACTCAATGTTTTAAGTTTGTGAATCCAATATGTTTCCCTTCTTCCTAGCTTTTTTAGAATGTCACCACCTCTATCATCTAACGTGACATGTTCTATAGGTTTAAAGAAGAAATTATTCAAGTTCCCCCCTGCACATTCCAAAAAATGACGGGGTACACTATGATTAGTTAGTTTGTTAGTTATACTTCTCATATGTTCTAAAATTCTAGTTTTTAATGTTCTTTTTGTTCTCCCTATCTAGCTAACCCCACACCTACATTCTAGCTGGTATATCACGTGGGTGGTTAGGCAGTTTGCAAAACCTATTATTTTCCAGGATTCTGTTCGTTCCTTATTCCAAACTAGCTTTCTGTCTTTACTCATAAATCTGCATACTTTGCAATGACTACAAGGTGCACATCCATTTAGGTCTTTTAACCACACACTCACTGTTCATATGACCACGGCCGGATTAACAATGGGGTGGGTGGCTTAACTGGTCCATTCAAATCAGCAGGGTGGGATATGCAAGCGGTGCCATTGCCCTGGGCAGAGGGGCCCTTGGGGTAGCACCATCGCTGCCCTAAAGCTCCTGCATTCGGATATCGGGGTGCATGGAACAGCATCTTCATTGCTGTTTGGGGGCGAGGCATCCAGAGCGCACTCCAGGCATGCACTCTGCATTGTGCAGAGCCACCTAGGGTGTTTGGGCAGCTCCTAACTTTCTCCTGATGGTGAAGGTAAAGGCTGGTGTCCTACAGCGCCATCTGTGCCATCATCTAATAGTCATTCTATTTCCAAATGTAATAAATACTGTGACCTTATAATTTGCCAAACAAGTGTCTTTGCCTTGTTATTTTGGGGGAAGGGACTGTTGGATTTTAGGTGAAAAGCGAAGACTTCCGACGTTAAAATGTTTAAAGCTCACAGCTTCCACTTGGTGCAATGAATGTACTGCACTTATCCAGCTACGATAAAAAATGCTGACAAAATTAGGTTCTAGAGCGTGTGCTACACCACACTGGGATTATTTGCACAGAATTGGAAGAATAATATACAAAGTTTGGTAAATTGATGAAATGACAGTGGTAGCTAGGAATGATTCACTTTGTTATTATTGATCTTCTCAAAATCATTTTTTAAGTTTTTTTCCCCCTACAGATTGGTTCCTGTGCCCTATTCTACTATCTAGCACTGTGCCATTCTTACATTTGTGACTACTTTTACTGATCACTGGCACCAGTACTGTTAGTACTTGTTAGGCACGTGTAAGAAAGTGAATGCACTGACCTCATTCACATATTCCCTAGTGTAGTCTGGTTAGTGTACAACACTTCAATCATTCTGCATCTGAGCCACAAAGCATTGTGAAATTGTGAGCTACAACTGCTGCATCTGTGACCCAGTCATCAAATGACCTTTGGAGGTAGTGGTGTCTGTGGTAACACTGAGATTAGAGGAATGACTTTCTAAGGATGCTAGAATGGTTAATACCTGCTTTACTGAAGACTAATCAGGGCTTTGCTTGCTCCCAAGTAGGTCATTCAAACCCTGAGAACAAGCCAGAAAGGCCCTCAGCATTTAGCAAGCCTTCCTGGCACGGTGTAGGCCTGGGAAAGGTGAGATGTGTTTATAGTTTTGCACGCTCGCTGATTAGCTGGCCCACATTATGAGCTGCTGCGAGGCAGGAAGGTCTGAAGTGCCGTTACAGAAATATATACAAAAGCTCCCAGGCATGCGCGCAGGCCAGCTGGCCCTGTCTGATCACAACCAGATGGGCTGATCGCTGGTGTGTGTATCGGGTCAACCTGTTAATGTCCAGACAGCTAATACATTTCAGCCTGTGTATGCCTTAGCCATACATATTTATACATGAGACACGTGCAATAAAGTTACATACACTTGTATCGGTATTGTGTGGTTGAACAAAAGTCCTGGATCACATGTCCACTTCTATTAAAGTGTTTTGTTTTTTTAAACATTTTATATCAATTGTTATTAAATTTAATGGGTAGTCCTCCTTCTGATGACTGTATCGGCCTGTATCCTCCCCCCACCCCCCCAAAATAAATAAGTAGCTCTGCCTTTATGGCTTCTGTGCTTTTCAGCCATGTTCTGTATTGACAGTGACTTTTATTTTTGTTTAAATGCCAATGAGAGTGCAACAGATTTGCATTGAATGACAACAAAAATAAACCAAGCTATCAAATACAAGGCTGAAAGTTTTTGTTTAACAACGTTGAGAGAGTTCCCAGGGAGGACGTGCCTGTGGCCACTGCTTGGAGACTATTTTGCGTCATGAGGTCTTAAGGGCCCTACACACATTTTAGAAAGAAATGAAAGATATCGATCAAAATTGAACAATATATCGTTGATATCGTTCAGTGTGGCCGCACAGACTAAGAACAATGCGCTTCCCAGCAGTCATTCATCGTTGGTCTAACATCGTTTACCATTGCAAGCCAATTTGGATGATATACTGTAGATGTTCAAATGTCAAATCGTTCATACAAATCGTTCAGTGTGTGCAAATAATCGTTACTGAAAAATTGTTCATTGTTCAAATTGCCCAAAGCGCCCAGGGGGTAGGGCCCTTTACCTTTCCACCCCCTCTGCACCCGTGCTGTAAACTGCGGGTCGCACGTGGTGAGGGCAAGGATGGCACAATTCACTTAGAATTGGGTAATCGTGTCCCCTGTCTGCTCATTTCACTTGGAAGTGGGTGCGATCGATGTTGGAGGGTCATTCATCTACTCCCCTGGGACTCTGTGGGCACTGCCTAAAGTTAGAGTGTGTCTGTGTGCAGTCTGGGAGAACAGGCATGTAGGTACAGGGCGAAGCCTAGATATAGAGTGATGAATTAAGTAAAATTGACAGGATGGTGCTAACAGTCATGCAAAATTTGGCTTGCTGTAAGCATCCGTGACAAGGCACTGTGGATAGTCATGTTTTCCTCAGCTGACCTTCTGCCATAGATTACTGAAAGTAAGTGGTACTGAAAGGATTTGCTCTGGAGCAAATGTTAGACCATCCTGACGATTGATCCTACTGTCTTGTTTTGTTTGAAAGTCAACAAGAACATAGTCATTAATTTTGAGAGACGTAGTAGAAAGTACTAAGAGTTTATCTTTCCTCTTCATATCCACCCAAAAGTAAACTCAGGACTTTTCGTAGTTTGGAAAGTTCTCTCTGGAGCAAAGCACTCTACACAAGATGTAAGAGCGGGGCAGGGTGGGAAACACCGATCTTTGTGTACATCTTGGAGTGGTGAGTGGAGCAGTTAGCCAGGAGTCAGGTATTTACACATGAGTGCCAATGCCACAGTACACAGTGGCCTCTCTGTTCTGCCCCTGCTACTTAAATCACAGTTTCAACTCTGTGAACTGTAATGGAATTTCCCACTTATGTGAAAACCCCTAAATAGCCTGAGTGATTTAGAGCCTGTGGAATTGCTGCTGATGCTGCTAGCATGCTAATTACACAAATGAGCTTGGAGTGAATGGATGGAATGTCCCTCACACATATGGATGCCAGAGCCTTTCATGTAATGACTATAATGAGACAAATGTACTTCACTACTGATTGTGTACACTGCAACAAGTGTGTGTGTGTGTGTGTGTACGTACGTACGTACGTACGTACGTACGTACGTACGTACGTACTTACGTACGTACGTGTGTATAAGTGAGATATACAACTCTCAATCGGGGGGATGTACTAAGCAGTAAAAAGAGCGGAGAAGTGAGCCAGTGGAGAAGTTGCCCATGGATACCAATCAGCTGGTCTGTATAATTTTACAATATGCAAATTATAAATGTTACCAAAATGCTGATTGGTTGCCATGGGCAACTTCTCCAATAGCTCACTTCTCCACTCTTTTCACTGCTTAGTACATCTCCTATATAATAAAAGTCTAACGCTGTTCCTTACCTCTATGAGGAGATTCAATGTTTTGTGTGCTGGCTGCCACTAGGTGGCGTCTAACGGAGCAATCCAAGTGTTGATTTTTTTGGGCGCACATAGCCGCAGGCGCTGACATTACTGTAATGTTGTTCTATCCCTGGTTATTGTAGGTGAACACCGAGCAACATGGGATATTGTGCAGTCTGAACTGGGCCAGTTGAAATAAACCAGGTCCAGCGACTCAGCATTTAAACTCTGGTAGCGACCAGGGTTAAACACAGCTTCAACCCAGGTCGCGGTGCAGACCAAACTGTTAAGTCGGGAAGATGTGACCCGGGACCTGTTCACACTATAGGAAGAGACGGCGCTTGGAGATGAAGTAATCTCTAAGTGCCACCTCAGCATGTGATGTGGTGTTGTTGCAGGGTCTGAGTCGCCAGCCTGGAAGTGGTCTCAGCTGGGTCGCACCCGGGAAGGACCCGTGCACAGATCCCGGGTGCAACCCAGCAAATGCGGTCTGAAAGGGCTATAAGTAAGATAACAAGACTGCTCGTGTGTAATGTTCTCTATTTCATTCTAATTTCCCACCAGAAGAGGTAGACCACTGCTTCCCCTCACGGCCATTAAGCTGCACCTCCAATTAGTCCAGTGATGTGCAGTGAGGTGAGGCAGAGCCGTTCCTGTCGTACTCTAGTGTAAACTAGAGTGTTCACTATATAAAGTATATCATAAATTATATTATTAATATCTTCTTTGCATTATTCTAATCATCTTTATAGTCAAAACTTTGGAGTAAAAAGTCTGACAGGTGAGGCAGTGCCTCCCCTGCCTACCTTTTCCAGACATCTCTGATCAAAACTCACCAAATTTCCTGCAGTTTATACCTCTGACTGCACCTGTGTATAATGCCCAGCTGAACCCTGAAGGTGGGTACACACCAGTAGATATATCTGCAGATCAATTGATCTGCAGATATATCTATGTACGGATCGGGCAGTGTGCTGTGCATACACACTGCCCGATCCGTCGGGGGGACTGACGTCATGAACTGGGCGGGCGGTTCACCTGTCAATCACCGCCGGCCGCCGCAGCATGTGTACGGGCGGTCGTACACACACAGCGACGCGCCAATATATCGTTAGATATATTGGCCGTCGGCTGTGCTGCGCAGCCGACGCGATACGTCTGTGAACGACGGAGTTCACAGACGTATCGCCCGTACACACTGGCCGACGGTCCCGCGATGTATCGGCCGTTCAAGAGAACGGCCGATATATCGACCAGTGTGTACGGGCCTTTAGGCTCATATATTGTGTGTAAATCTGGCTCCATTTACCTCACCACTCCTCCCTGTATTAGTCATACTGTCCCAACATCCACCATAAGGTGGAAACATGGTCACACAGTGAGGTGCGCAGTGTGATTAGATTTCTGTGTAAAAATGAATCGCCAACTTGCGGAGGTGTACAGTGATAATGTCATGCTACTGAAAACAGGTTTGGGTTTGATCCACTGCCTTTGAGATTAGGCGCTGATCCTGATCCGGTACGTGAAGTTAGTCCTCACTGCAGGTTGCACTATGTGTTTCTCGATATCGATGTGTCCTCGCCGGAGGCTATCCTATAAGCCACAATGTGGCGTGCTCCTCGCCCCCCTCCCCCCTCACAGGGCTCTGCTGGCACTTATTGGGGTTTATGCTTTGGGTGCCTCAGGCATCCAAAGCATTATCCACGATAAGCGGGCTGTGGAGGCGGGATAACACATGGGATCGGGAACTTATCCCTGATCCCATGTGTTTTTCATGCGATCACGGGTCCAATTTGGGCCAGTAAAAACAGATGTGACAGACCCACCAAAGGGAGTAGCATACCGCATTTTTCTTTACATCATGTATCTTATATGCAGTTCGTAGTCAGGGAAGAGCCCCTCACCGTGTATTAGAGGCGACATTAACTGCAGAGGAATTGGTTTTACATGCAGTATGTACAAAATCGCAGATTAAGCACAATGGGACTTGGTGTGAGAAAAGCTATTCGCATAGGGATCCGTTTTGCACACATTCAGTCGCCAACACGCACAGATGTACAAATGCTGTAAGTCCCAGTGGTCTCTTATACCAGCAACGCAGCTTTGTTGCTCTAGTAGTTTTAGGTGTGCAAATAAGCTGCATATTTTGAGCAAACCGCTCTGCACAGCCAAGTCATTGGGACCTGGCGCACCGATTGGAGCTATTTGGCATGACTGAAGCCATGGTATAAAGGACACATCTGACCAACATTAATAATTTCCCTATACTCTCATTGTCACTAATATTATATACATTCTTTATATTTTAAGCCAAGTACACACACCTATAGATATTAATTAATTTACTAATTCATCAAATTGGGCACTTATTGGTGCATGTGGGCAAAATTGTCAGTGGTTAGCCTTACCCCAGCTGTGGATCAGGGGTTTGTTTCAGACCAAGGTCCTAAAGGTGTAGAGTTTATATGTTCTCCCAGTATTTGCATAGGTTTTGTCTGGGTGCCCTGGTTAAAACTAACTGTAGGGTGTGTAGAATTGACTATAAATTGTACACTGTGGCAGGGACTTGTTAGTGAAATAATATATTTTTTTTGTTAAGAATGACCAATTCAGATCGAAAACAGACTTGTTTTAACGGTTTCCCCCCCCCCCCCTTTATTTTTAAATTCTATTCATTGTACCAGTACATAAGGGCCCATTTATCAACGGGTGATAAATGGTGCTCCAGCCTATCAACTCCTAACTGTCATTTTTCAAACACTTGACAGTTAGGAATGATTGACTGGAGGACCATTTATCATACACAACAGGTTTTATCACTCACAACGAGTTTTGTCACTCGTTGAAAAATGAGCTCCAAAGAGGGCTGTATTTCTGTACGTATTTATTAGTGGGACTGTCTTTGGCTGAGTTGAAGGACCATGCATCAGCAATTGGAGAGAGGTTAAAGTGAAGAGAGATAAAGTACCAGCCAATTAGCTCCTAACTGTCATGTTACAGGCAGGGTTAGAAATATGACAGTTAGGAGCTGATTTGTTGGTAGTTTATCACTCTCCAAGCGTTGATGCATATGCCCCCAGATATTTATGAAACCGTGCCGCCATTGGTGAGATTTATCATGGAACAGAATTTGCCTGTTTTAAAATATCTTGATGATCATTTTAAAGAACATTACCTTCAGAATATTACAGCAGATGTTTCTGCGTGATGTCTCTTTTCAGTGCCAAAGTCCCATTTGGAGATGTCTGACCACGTAGTATTTGGATAGATGTCTGCGTTGTAATGTCATGCCACACTTTCCCTCGGTATTCTGCTTTCATGTGTGTCAATGATGTTGTGCTTTGGTATTTTTTTTGGGGGGGGGGGGGGGGTTAAGCAGAACGTAATTTACTTGTGTCATCTCGGATAATTTTATTTTTATCCTTCCTAAAATCTGCAATTGTCTGATTGTTTCATGTTGCTGGAATTATGTCACGGGATCTGCAATTGCAGTAAGGTGTCCTGGAACGCCACAACAGTCTCTCCAATTCTAGAACTCTGCCGTTCTTGGTCTTTTCATTACTTGGTTATTGTTCTTGTATATGGTGGGATTTAAAGAGAAGACCTTCTTCTTCGATGAAGTGTTCGACTTGTCTTGTGTGCCCACCTTATATATTATTGGAAAATTCTGTGGTGCAATGATGTACAACATGGTCACAGTATAAAATATCAATGATAACGCATGATAAACAAGGTCCGGTCAGGCCCTATAGGAGACTGGGGTGACCACTAGCAGTGGCCATTCATTTTTTGTTTTTTAAGAATAACCAAATAAAACTAGTCCTAAATGGTTTAGCACCCTATTTTGTTACATTTCCTTTGACTAGCCAGGGGCACTTATGGGTAATCTTGGACACTACGAAAAATGACAAAAAAATATAAGGTTTTGAGACTTGCAGACCACATGAATAGTGAATGTTAAATAAAATGTCTGACATTAATGTGTGGAGCGAAGTACAGAAAGTTCACTCATTAAGATTCTCTAAATAGCATATGGTACTGTTACAATTTTGAGGGGAGAGCGCTATCGGATTGGTGTAGAACCGAAGGCTGGATCGTTACAAAGTGTGCCCAGCTAACGTTTGAGGAGAATTTACATCACTTGCACTAACTGTAAAAGACTACATTATTATAGCTCGCTTTACAAGTTATTCATTCTCCATACTATTTCTAAATGTCAAGGTTTGCATGTCACAGTTCATGGAAACTTATCCAAGCCGCTCATGTGTGGGGATTATAAGCATCATGAAGTTTATTGGAAGATTGAAACAAAGCTGCTTTGGGGGAAAAAAAAACCCAATACATTAAAACTCTCTGTTATATGTCGTGTGATATTACTACACTACAGACAGAAGCCGGGGTCCTAGTGCTTTATGTCGCACAAATCCAATGCTTACATCTTCAGGTGCCTGACCTAGTATAGAGGCTATTTACCAAGCTTGCAAAAGATAAATGATTGGTTGCTACAGGTTACTGCACATTAGGCCTGATTCATGTTTGTAAGTAAAGCAAGAAAGCAAGCAACTGGGCAAAACCATGTTACCCTGCAGGTGGAGCAGATGTAATGTGCAGATAGAGTCAAGGGGGGTACACGCGGGAGATTTCTCCCAGAGATGTGTGCTGAGCGATCTATCACAGACTGCTCAGCACACATCTCTCCCCCCGCTCAGCACAGCGCGATGTGTGCAGCGCGATGGGGGGGGGGGGGGGGGGGGGGGGCAGGACGGGGGAAACCACTCATTTCACCCAGCGGTGAAATGAGTGATCTCACTAGATTGGGCATGCATGTGTTCTTAATTGCCCACTAGATTGGGCATGCGATGTGTTCTTAATTGCTAAATAATCTAGTCAGATTGCTTAGAAATTAAGTGAACATCGCTCCGTCCGTGTGTACCCCCCTTTAGATTGGCGTGGGTCATATTGTTTCTGTGCAGGGTAAATACTGTAATTTTGATTTCCATTTGAACACACACCACCCAAATCTAAATCTCTCTGCACATGTTACATATAGAGCTTTATAGTATATACCCAGAATTAGGGGGTCAATCCAAATACCTGCAATGAATATACGGCACAAATACAGCTGCACTTATGTTACCACCAGCAGGGCCGGTTCCGGGGCTTCTGGCGCCCCGGGCGGCATTATGGGGCGTGGCTTCATACATGGGGCGTGGTCAGTTACGCCCCCTGTACTGTTGTAGGATGTGCGGTGCGCGATGACGTCATCGCGCACCGCACAGCAAAGGTCCTCTCCACGAAGGTAAACTAGACGCTAAGCGTCTAGTTCCTTTCGTGGAGAGGACCTTTGCTGTGCAATGCGCGATGACGTCAACGCGCACCGCACATCATTACAGTGAAGATCCTCTCCAGGAAGGGAAACTAGACGCATAGCGTCTAGTTTCCCTTCACAGCGGGCAGCCCACGAAGGGAAACTAGACGCGTAGCGTCTAGTTTCCCTTCACAGCGGACAGCGGGCCGCGGCAGCGGGGGGCACCACAGCAGCAGCGGATCTTGCCATGGTGTGGCCCTCTCTGGAAGGCCCCGGCGCCCTCCGGAAGGCGGCGCCCCGGGCAAAAGTCCTGCTTGCCCGTGGCAAGATCCGCTACTGACCACCAGACTCACAGATTTTTGTTTGCAGCTCCATACAAAAATCCACGAGTCCAAGGCGAGATTGGACCGCAAGGGGGACGAATTGCAGTACCGTCATTTACATGCTACTGAGTGGGCAGTACGAATGGTGTAATGGTTAGCATTACTGCCTCACAGCACTGAGGTTATTCGTTCAATTCCCACCATGGCCCTAACTGTGTGTAGTTTGTATATTCTCCCCGTACTTGCGCGGGTTACCTCCGGGTACTCCGGTTTCCTCCCACAATCCAAAAATATACTCGTAGGTTAATTGGCTCCAAACAGAATGAACCCTAGTGTGAATGTGTGTATGTACATGTGGTAGGGAATATAGATTGTAAGCTCCACGGGGCAGTGCCTAATGTGAATGGCCAAATACTCTCTGCAAAGTGCTGCAAAATATGTGTGCGCTATATACATAATTGGTAATAAAATAAATAACTCTCCCCCTCTGCGGGTAATTGAATTGACCCTGTAGTATCTCAGAATTTGTTTTTCATGGCACACCAAGGCCAAAGCTTTCCTATTGAATTTATTTCTGCCGTCTCTAGTTTCAAAGGAATATGGTCATTAGGTCGACCACTATTGGTCGACATGTACTAGGTTGACATGCGTTTTTCACATTTTTTTCTTCTTTATTTTTGAACTTTTTCATACTTTACGATCCACATGGACTACGATTGGGAATAGTAACCTGTGCCGAGCGCAGCAAGGCACCTTGCCCGAAGCATGGCGTGTGAAGCGTGCCATGCGAGGGGACATGGTGCACTAATTGAGGTTCCCCGCCACTTTACAAAGAAAACACCCAAAAAAACCCCCAAAACCTCTTGTCGACCTTTTTCCGTGTCGAACTTGTTCATGTCGACTTAATGACCATGTCAACCTAATGCACGTCAACCAATGGTGGTCGACCTAATGAACCATACCCGGTTCAGTTATGTGGTGTTGGGCACAGTTTGTCTATCACAACAAGCTGAAGAGGAGGAAGAAAGGAGAAGTAGAAGATGATGGGGGAGAAGCAAGTTGTGGGAGTAGTTGGGAGATGGGAAAATGGGTGAGACTGGGGGAATAATGGCCCTCATTCCGAGTTGTTCGCTCGCAAGCTGCTTTTAGCAGCTTTGCACACGCTAAGCCGCCGCCTACTTGGAGTGAATCTTAGCTTATCAAAATTGCGAACGAAAGATTAGCAAAATTGCGAATAGACACTTCTTAGCAGTTTCTGAGTAGCTCCACACTTACGCGGCATCTGCGATCAGTCCAGTCAGTTTCGTTCCTGGTTTGACGTCACAAACACACCCAGCGTTCGGCCAGACACTCCTCCGTTTCTCCAGCCACTCCCGCGTTTTTCCCAGAAACGGCAGCGTTTTTTCGCACACACCCATAAAACGGCCTGTTTCCGCCCAGAAACACCCACTTCCTGTCAATCACATTACGATCACCAGAACGAAGAAAAAACCTCGTAATGCCGTGAGTAAAATACCTAACTGCATAGCAAATTTACTTGGCGCAGTCGCACTGCGGACATTGCGCATGCGCATTAGCGACTAATCGCTCCGTTGCGACAAAAAAATAACGGGCGAACAACTCGGAATGACCCCCAATGGGATAGCTACTCACCAAGGGAGTGAAAGAAAGGACATGCATACCCATACAAAAAGGGGGCTGATAAGAACACACAGAAAATTGGAGACAGACTGACAGTGTTATGAAGAATGGACTCAGGGGAGAAACGGAGACATTGCTCACATTGAAGTTTGCCTTCTGCCTGGACTCTGTGGAGGAAGCTGAGCGGAGGAGGACTGGAGGGAGCAGGGACCCAGAGGCAGTATAGACTTTGTAAACAGTTTAACCATGCCTCTGTGCTGGGCCCTACACACTGGTCAATACCAGTGAAAGATATGAACGAGATACCGTTCATATCTTTCAGTGTGTAGGCACCAGCGATGAACGATGCGCAGCCCCGCGCTCGTTCATCGCTGGTGCTGGCTCGTTTAAACATGCAGGCCAATATGGACAATCGCCTCCATATTAGCTTTCAGTGCTATGGAGCCGGGTGACGGGGGGAGTGCAGAAACTTCACTCCCCCTTCCCCACCGCCGTGTCGCCTGTCTGCAGTATTGGACGTTGGGCAGCTCAGCGGTGGGTCGCTAGGTGTTTAGGGCCCTTAAGGCTACACAATCTATAGTCTAGCCTAAATACATGGTGGCACAAATAATTTGATTTGAGATCGGACCTCCTGTCCCAGAGCCTGCACTCCATCACCACGTCTAGTCCCCACCGTTTTCTAACCATTTACAATTTATTTTTGCCGCAACACTTGCTGATTCATAACCCCCATTGTTGTTGTTTGGGGTGGTGCTCTCCACCATGCAGTAATCCGTAGAGTTGCCCTTCTCACTGTAACTCACGTGTGTCCCTGTGCTTTGTGTGCACTATATGCTCAGATGGTTTTGTGTGACAGATGGTGTTTTTATTACTGTAGTCCATACAGAAGAGGAAATGGTTGTTTCATACCTTGTTACAACAGAGGAGGGAAATGAGGTAATAAGAAGCTGGCTTCCACCCGTGCACAAGAAGCTTTGTCTCCATCACATTCCCCAGGATTGGAAATGATGAAAATAAACTGAAAACAGAGCATTTGTAACAACACTCTGGCTGACTTAACTTTACCCATTCATACTTTGTCATTGTCCACGGCTGCTGTCCAAATAAACCATTAGCAGCAAATAGGCCTAAATTTTATTACCCAGATCTCTCTATGCAAAGGAAAAATGGGACACTTTTATTAGTGTGTTATATGCTTCTTGCTTCTAACAGCCAAAACTTGAAGTACCTCCATAGATATCATTGGCAATGCTCTGAGGAAAGGAGAAATGATATGCCACCAGTGTATGTATGTATGTATGTATGTATGTATGTGTGTGTGTGTGTGTGTGTGTGTGTGTGTGTGTGTGTGTGTGTATATATATATATATATATATATATATATATATATATATTAGAGATGAGCGGGTTCGGTTTCTCTGAATCCGAACCCGCCAGAACTTCATGTTTTTTTTCACGGGTCCGAGCGACTCGGATCTTCCCGCCTTGCTCGGTTAACCCGAGCGCGCCCGAACGTCATCATGACGCTGTCGGATTCTCGCGAGACTCGGATTCTATATAAGGAGCCGCGCGTCGCCGCCATTTTCACACGTGCATTGAGATTGATAGGGAGAGGACGTGGCTGGCGTCCTCTCCATTAGAATAGATTAGAAGAGAGAGAGAGAGAGAGAGATTGTGCAGACAGAGTTTACCACAGTGACCAGTGCAGTTGTTGTTAAGTTAACTTTTATTTAATATATCCGTTCTCTGCTATATCCGTTCTCTGCCTGAAAAAAACGATACACAGCAGTCACACAGTGTGACTCAGTCTGTGTGCACTCAGCTCAGCCCAGTGTGCTGCACATCAATGTATAAAAGCTTATAATAATTGTGGGGGAGACTGGGGAGCACTGCAGGTTGTTATAGCAGGAGCCAGGAGTACATAATATTATATTAATTTAAAATTAAACAGTGCACACTTTTGCTGCAGGAGTGCCACTGCCAGTGTGACTAGTGGTGACCAGTGCCTGACCACCAGTATAGTAGTATATTGTTGTATACTATCTCTTTATCAACCAGTCTATATTAGCAGCAGACACAGTACAGTGCGGTAGTTCACGGCTGTGGCTACCTCTGTGTCGGCAGTCGGCACTCGGCAGGCAGTCCGACCATCCATAATTGTATAATTATATACCACCTAACCGTGGTATTTTTTTTCTTTCTTTATACCGTCGTCATAGTCATACTAGTTGTTACGAGTATACTACTATCTCTTTATCAACCAGTGTACAGTGCGGTAGTTCACGGCTGTGGCTACCTCTGTGTCGGCAGTCGGCAGGCAGTCCGTCCATCCATAATTGTATTATTATAATATATACCACCTAACCGTGGTTTTTTTTTTATTCTTTATACCGTCATAGTGTCATACTAGTTGTTACGAGTATACTACTATCTCTTTATCAACCAGTGTACAGTGCGGTAGTTCACGGCTGTGGCTACCTCTGTGTCGGCAGTCGGCAGGCAGTCCGTCCATCCATAATTGTATTATAATATATACCACCTAACCGTGGTTTTTTTTTCATTCTTTATACCGTCATAGTGTCATACTAGTTGTTACGAGTATACTACTATCTCTTTATCAACCAGTGTACAGTGCGGTAGTTCACGGCTGTGGCTACCTCTGTGTCGGCAGTCGGCAGGCAGTCCGTCCATCCATAATTGTATTATAATATATACCACCTAACCGTGGTTTTTTTTTCATTCTTTATACCGTCATAGTCAGTCATACTAGTTGTTACGAGTATACTACTATCTCTTTATCAACCAGTGTACAGTGCGGTAGTTCACGGCTGTGGCTACCTCTGTGTCGGCAGTCGGCAGGCAGTCCGTCCATCCATAATTGTATTATAATATATACCACCTAACCGTGGTTTTTTTTTCATTCTTTATACCGTCATAGTCAGTCATACTAGTTGTTACGAGTATACTACTATCTCTTTATCAACCAGTGTACAGTGCGGTAGTTCACGGCTGTGGCTACCTCTGTGTCGGCAGTCGGCAGGCAGTCCGTCCATCCATAATTGTATTATAATATATACCACCTAACCGTGGTTTTTTTTTCATTCTTTATACCGTCATAGTCAGTCATACTAGTTGTTACGAGTATACTACTGTCTCTTTATCAACCAGTGTACAGTGCGGTAGTTCACGGCTGTGGCTACCTCTGTGTCGGAACTCGGCAGGCAGTCCGTCCATCCATAATTGTATTACAATATATACCACCTAACCGTGGTTTTTTTTCCATTCTTTATACCGTCATAGTCAGTCATACTAGTTGTTACGAGTATACTACTATCTCTTTATCAACCAGTGTACAGTGCGGTAGTTCACGGCTGTGGCTACCTCTGTGTCGGCACTCGGCAGGCAGTCCGTCCATCCATAATTGTATTACAATATATACCACCTAACCGTGGTTTTTTTATACCACCTAACCGTGGCAGTCCGTCCATAATTGTATACTAGTATCCAATCCATCCATCTCCATTGTTTACCTGAGGTGCCTTTTAGTTCTGCCTATAAAATATGGAGAACAAAAAAGTTGAGGTTCCAAAATTAGGGAAAGATCAAGATCCACTTCCACCTCGTGCTGAAGCTGCTGCCACTAGTCATGGCCGAGACGATGAAATGCCAGCAACGTCGTCTGCCAAGGCCGATGCCCAATGTCATAGTACAGAGCATGTCAAATCCAAAACACCAAATATCAGAAAAAAAAGGACTCCAAAACCTAAAATAAAATTGTCGGAGGAGAAGCGTAAACTTGCCAATATGCCATTTACCACACGGAGTGGCAAGGAACGGCTGAGGCCCTGGCCTATGTTCATGGCTAGTGGTTCAGCTTCACATGAGGATGGAAGCACTCAGCCTCTCGCTAGAAAACTGAAAAGACTCAAGCTGGCAAAAGCACCGCAAAGAACTGTGCGTTCTTTGAAATCCCAAATCCACAAGGAGAGTCCAATTGTGTCGGTTGCGATGCCTGACCTTCCCAACACTGGACGTAAAGAGCATGCGCCTTCCACTATTTGCATGCCCCCTGCAAGTGCTGGAAGGAGCACCCGCAGTCCAGTTCCTGATAGTCAGATTGAAGATGTCAGTGTTGAAGTACACCAGGATGAGGAGGATATGGGTGTTGCTGGCGCTGGGGAGGAAATTGACCAGAAGGATTCTGATGGTGAGGTGGTTTGTTTAAGTCAGGCACCCGGGGAGACACCTGTTGTCCGTGGGAGGAATATGGCCGTTGACATGCCAGGTGAAAATACCAAAAAAATCAGCTCTTCGGTGTGGAGGTATTTCACCAGAAATGCGGACAACAGGTGTCAAGCCGTGTGTTCCCTTTGTCAAGCTGTAATAAGTAGGGGTAAGGACGTTAACCACCTCGGAACATCCTCCCTTATACGTCACCTGCAGCGCATTCATAATAAGTCAGTGACAAGTTCAAAAACTTTGGGTGACAGCGGAAGCAGTCCACTGACCAGTAAATCCCTTCCTCTTGTAACCAAGCTCACGCAAACCACCCCACCAACTCCCTCAGTGTCAATTTCCTCCTTCCCCAGGAATGCCAATAGTCCTGCAGGCCATGTCACTGGCAAGTCTGACGAGTCCTCTCCTGCCTGGGATTCCTCTGATGCATCCTTGCGTGTAACGCCTACTGCTGCTGGCGCTGCTGTTGTTGCCGCTGGGAGTCGATGGTCATCCCAGAGGGGAAGTCGTAAGCCCACTTGTACTACTTCCAGTAAGCAATTGACTGTTCAACAGTCCTTTGCGAGGAAGATGAAATATCACAGCAGTCATCCTACTGCAAAGCGGATAACTGAGTCCTTGACAACTATGTTGGTGTTAGACGTGCGTCCGGTATCCGCCGTTAGTTCACAGGGAACTAGACAATTTATTGAGGCAGTGTGCCCCCGTTACCAAATACCATCTAGGTTCCACTTCTCTAGGCAGGCGATACCGAGAATGTACACGGACGTCAGAAAAAGACTCACCAGTGTCCTAAAAAATGCAGTTGTACCCAATGTCCACTTAACCACGGACATGTGGACAAGTGGAGCAGGGCAGGGTCAGGACTATATGACTGTGACAGCCCACTGGGTAGATGTATGGACTCCCGCCGCAAGAACAGCAGCGGCGGCACCAGTAGCAGCATCTCGCAAACGCCAACTCTTTCCTAGGCAGGCTACGCTTTGTATCACCGCTTTCCAGAATACGCACACAGCTGAAAACCTCTTACGGCAACTGAGGAAGATCATCGCGGAATGGCTTACCCCAATTGGACTCTCCTGTGGATTTGTGGCATCGGACAACGCCAGCAATATTGTGTGTGCATTAAATATGGGCAAATTCCAGCACGTCCCATGTTTTGCACATACCTTGAATTTGGTGGTGCAGAATTTTTTAAAAAACGACGGGCGTGCAAGAGATGCTGTCGGTGGCCAGAAAAATTGCGGGACACTTTCGGCGTACAGGCACCACGTACAGAAGACTGGAGCACCACCAAAAACTACTGAACCTGCCCTGCCATCATCTGAAGCAAGAAGTGGTAACGAGGTGGAATTCAACCCTCTATATGCTTCAGAGGTTGGAGGAGCAGCAAAAGGCCATTCAAGCCTATACAATTGAGCACGATATAGGAGATGGAATGCACCTGTCTCAAGTGCAGTGGAGAATGATTTCAACGTTGTGCAAGGTTCTGATGCCCTTTGAACTTGCCACACGTGAAGTCAGTTCAGACACTGCCAGCCTGAGTCAGGTCATTCCCCTCATCAGGCTTTTGCAGAAGAAGCTGGAGGCATTGAAGAAGGAGCTAACACGGAGCGATTCCGCTAGGCATGTGGGACTTGTGGATGCAGCCCTTAATTCGCTTAACAAGGATTCACGGGTGGTCAATCTGTTGAAATCAGAGCACTACATTTTGGCCACCGTGCTCGATCCTAGATTTAAAGCCTACCTTGGATCTCTCTTTCCGGCAGACACAGGTCTGCTGGGGTTGAAAGACCTGCTGGTGACAAAATTGTCAAGTCAAGCGGAACGCGACCTGTCAACATCTCCTCCTTCACATTCTCCCGCAACTGGGGGTGCGAGGAAAAGGCTCAGAATTCCGAGCCCACCCGCTGGCGGTGATGCAGGGCAGTCTGGAGCGACTGCTGATGCTGACATCTGGTCCGGACTGAAGGACCTGACAACGATTACGGACATGTCGTCTACTGTCACTGCATATGATTCTCTCAACATTGATAGAATGGTGGAGGATTATATGAGTGACCGCATCCAAGTAGGCACGTCACACAGTCCGTACTTATACTGGCAGGAAAAAGAGGCAATTTGGAGGCCC